>NC_142066.1:300000-557500 GCF_059756535.1 Pantherophis guttatus | reverse complement strand
GGGAAGGGGGTTTGCTCTCAGTTCATATTCTAGTGCTTGCCCTGTCTGTCTGGTGCTCTGACAAATTAGCCACCAATAGACACATAGAGCTAAAAGGCATCTACATACGGTGCAAAAGAGGCCAAAAAGGGAACAAAAGGATCAAGGCCCCTCCCCCACCAGCAATTGGCACCCAGATGAGCAGATATTAACTCCATGATTAACATCAGATTAACAATCAAGTAAACAGTTGCCCAATCAAGGAACTGCCAAGTAAGCGAACCGTGAACGGCCCAGCCCAAAAAACCTCCAAGACCAGCCCCCCCTCCCCCCACCAACACGGACAGGGTAAGCCACTAGGCTGTAAACTGAGAGCAAACCCCACTCCTTGCTTAGCACTGATAATGTTCCCTAGCTGGGTCGTGAAACGTCTGCAAGAAAACAAGCAAGCTCAGGGAGCCCCAGGGACCCCACAGTTCCAGTCATCATCCTTGTCGTCATCCTTCTCCTCCTCCTCCCTTCGAGCACTGATGTTGTTCTGTAGCTTGGCCATGAAATGTCCGTAAAGAAACAAGCAAGCTCAGGGACCGCCAGGTACTCCTCACGTCTTAGCAGCTGCCTCTAGTGGGACCAACTCAAAGGGTGCTTGAGGCGTAAGTAACCAAGGAGAGATTCAGCTTAGAATTAAGGAGAAATTTCCTGACAGAACAGTCAACCAATGGAATGGAAGTTGCCTCCAGAAGTTGGGAGTGCGCCATCGCTGGAGGCCATTTGCCTGACATGGGCTAGGGTCTCCTGCCTGAGCAGGGGGTTGGACTAGAAGACCTCCAAGGTCCCTTCCAACACTGTTATTCTGTAATGCGTTTCACCTTCTCTGCGTATGAGCAACGGGGCAAAACCCCAACTCCCTTCTAACTTTGTTATTCTCTTACTCTGCCTTCGACTCTAAGCTTTCCAAAACCCAACAAACCATCATGGTTTGAGACAGGGTCAAATGCATGGACCCCCAGGCTCAGGTGGCTGCAACACTCTAGTTTCAGCAGGGGAAGGCCACCTAGGAAATGGCCAGAAGAGATTGTCGCTGGCCTGTTGTGCAAAATCCTTAGCATGGCTCCTTGGTTGGCCTTGTGTGAGGGCGGCTGTGGTGTTTTACGATCCCCTGACGGCTGAGGGGCTCAGCAGGAAGTGGCAAAGGGGCCTGGGGTTGAAATGGGCCTCGTGATGTCATCCTGCGGGTGTAGCAACATGGATCGGGTGTTGGAGCCAAGGAAGTGGATCGAGTCACTGAAGTGATGATCTCACTGGCCTGTTGTCATCCTGTGCTGGGAACAGAGGGACTGGGGATCGGTTCTTTTAATCCACCCTCGGTTAAGTCATAGAATCATAGCTTAGGAGGGGGTCTAAAAAGGTAGCAGGTCGTAGCAGGATTAACTAATTAAAGATTAATTAATTAAAGAGCCACGGTGGCGCAGTGGTTAGAATGCAGTATTGCAGGCTGGCTCTGCCGACTGCCAGCCAAGGTGGACTCAGCCTTCCCTCCTTCCGAGGTGGGACCCGGATTGTTGGGGGCCAGAGGCTGACTCTCTGAACCACTTTGAGAGGGCTGGGAAGCACTGGGAAGTGGTATGTCAGTCGAAGGGCTATCGCAATTGCTCACGACACCACTGTCACTCAAGTTACTCAGCGCTGGCTGGGGAATTCTGGGCGTGGGACTCCACCCATCTCAAACTTGCCAAGGTTGATAAAGACTTCCCTAACCATCCCTGACAGAGGGATGTGGATGGTCTGTATCGGGCCAAGGAAGCGCTGGAAATCAGCAGCCCGTTTCAGACAGGCCATCCTTTGCAGCTTTTCCAGGCCCCCTCCTGCAGAAGGTGGGGTTAAGACCCCCGGGATGGGGGTCCAACTGGAGAGCCTACTCTGAGGTCAAGGAAGGGTCTCTGCTCCAAAACAGCCTCTGGTTGGGCTCTTGGCCAGCAGGATAGAATTCTTGGCAAACGGGAAGAGCATCGGAAGCTGTAAGGGAATCCCTTCCTCTGCTGTGAAATTATCCCTCGGGGCGTCCTTGTGGGCCTGTCTTTGGGGGGCAGACACAAAGCATCAGGCCCTCCATTGACTTCCACAATGCCTCAGAGCATGGTGGGGCTTGGGGGGGGGAACGGGATGGGGGCTCATGGGGGAGGATGCCCATCAGGGGTCGGGTGCCAGTGGTTTAAATGTGTGTGCTGTGCCAGTGGAGGGCTTGGGGCCCTCTGGGCAGCGTCTCCTGTGCTACCCTCGCTGGACCCTGGAGCAAGGGCCCCTCCCCTTTGCACTTTCGGTCCAGATCTTTGCTGGTGGGGAATTCTGGGAGTTGAAGTCCACCTGTCTTAAAGATACCAAGATTGAGAGAGAGAGAGAGAGAGAGAGAGATGGGACTTGATTGTTGTAGGTTTGCCATGTCTTCAGTTTTTGGGGATGCTTTCCAAGGGTGAGGTGGCTTTGGGGGTGCCCGAAGGAACAGGAGCCCCTCCTTCTCTCCTGCTCGGCACGTCCCCCCCTCCCTTCCTAGTGGCAGCATGCAAGGGGTTAAGCCGCCAGCAGGCTGATGTTGCCGGCTCCTGCAGGTCACCCAGACACAGTTTCCATGGAAACGGCTGGGCCATCAGCCAGCATCCTGCTGCATCCTCGTGCTTTTGGTACCCAGGACCCTTCACTCCTGCGAATAAAGCCTGGGGGGGACGGGGGGGAACGACGACAGGAGGACAGATTTCCAAACCTGCCAGCTGGGAGGGGCAGGGAGGACCACGGGAAGGGAAGGGCCCTCCTGTACGGATGCTGAGAGAAGGGAAGGGGCGCTGCATGGCCCGGTGGGGGGAGAAAGCCGGCCCAACACCAGCCACTGACTGGGGCCTCTTGTGGGGCTGATCCCTGGGGGGGCTGCCGCTGCTTCTCAGGGTCTCCATTGGTACCAGTTGAGAAAGCTGACTTAAGATGTTCGGGGAGGGGGGTGGACTTTGAAACACGCTAAGCTGGAATGTTTGGTGGCTGTTCAGGCATTGTGTGTGCTTGGAATGTGGCCCTCGTGTCGTATTAACCCAGTTTCGTGCCTTGTGTGATGCCAGGGCAGGGAATCAGGTGATGGGGGCAGGTTCGGTGGCCCAGAGGAGGGGTCTGACTGGGAGCGGATCCTTCGCTGCCTCTTCCTCTTTCTCCAGCCTGCCCCAAGGGTGTAGGAGCCTCGGTGGGGGGTGTCCAAGGCCTCCTTCCCTTTCTTCCTCGCCTGGGCTGGGCTCCCACCTGGCTCCGATGGGCCTGGGGGGTGCCAGACTGGCTGCTTGGCGAGGCTCGCTGTCTCCAGAGAAGGGAGCAGTGGGGACCTCTTCCCTTGCCCAGCGGCGTCTGCCATGGTGCCAAGGAGAGGTGGGGCTGAGGGGCAGCAGCATCTCTGGGGAGGGCTGAGGGGCCCTTGGCCGGCCATCCTTGCTCCTGAGGCTTTGCCAGCTGCAGGCTGGGACGCCAAAGCGTATTTCTCTGATGTCTGTCACTGGCACGGATGCCATGCGAACGAGGGGGCATGGGAGACGGATTCCGATGCTGCGGGTCTGGGCCCCAGACTCGGGTTATGGGGCAGAATCAGGGTATGGAATTGCACAAATTCAGCTTCCCCCCCTTCCAGTGACCCCTGCTTGCCTGACTGACGTGCTCAAAGCCGCTTGAGATCCAGTGTTGTTTTCCCGGTGAAGCACAAACAGATCCCACATTTGTTTACTACAGGAATGCCCAAACTTGATAACTCCCAGAATTCCCCAGCCAGACTTCTGGGAGTTGAAGCCCACCCATCTTAAAGTTGCCAGGATAACTGAACCCTGGACTAGGGAGTTAGTTTAGCACAGGGGTGTCAAACTCGATTTGAGGGCCGCATCAGGGTTGTGCTTGACCTCAGGGAGGGGAGGGCATGGCCAGGGTGGGTGTGGCCAGCGCGACGTCACTCGTGTCGGGGGCACCTGTGGTGGCCCGGGTGGGGCTGGGGGCATCCTCCTGCAGCCCTCTGCCAGGGAAAACGGAGCTGGGGAGGGCCATGCGTGGTACTCCGAGGCTCTGTTTTCGCTGGCAGAGGCGCCGTGGGCTGCTCCTTTGGTATTTCCAGGGCAACCCTGGCCCAGATCTACGGTAAGTACCATGTTGGCCGGATGCGGCCCGCGGGCCTTGAGTTTGGCAACCCTGGTTTAGCACCCGTAGTCCAGAATGCCAACGTGGCCTCTCCCTTCCTCCCCCCTCCTGCAGTTCGGGCAAGGAGACGAGCGTGGGGAAAGTGCGCGACGTGGCCTCCTTCCGCCGGCATTTCAGGATGGGCTTCATGACCATGCCAGCCTCCCAGGAGCATGCCCCACACCCTTGTGCCAGCAGCATGGCGCCCCGCTCCCTCTCCTGCCACTCGGTGGGCAGCGTGGACAGCGGCCCCGCGGATGGGGCGGTGGGATCTCGCAAGCCACCCGCCAAGCCCAAGCGGCACCCCAGCACCAAGCTCAGCACGGAGGCCAGGAGCGCCCTGGAGCTGATGGGAAGCAAGAAAGGAGGTGAGGTGGCGCTTCGGACGCGTTTCTGGGGGGGGGGGATTTGAGAGAAGCCTGGCCTGCAGCCTCGGGGGCTCAAACTGAGGCTTGACTACTGTAATGTGTCCTTCGTGGGGCCACCCTTGAAGACTAGCCAGAAGCTTCAGCTGGTCCAGAATGCAGCGGTGTGAGCAGGAATGGGCCTGGTCCTTACACCCCTGCAACACTTCAGCTTCACAAAGTTGTGTTGGTTTCCATTTCGCTTCCAGGTGTGGTTCAGGTGCTTGGTGGTTACCTATGAAGCCCTCCACGGCAGGGGGTCGGAGGCACCTGGACAGGCCACCTGTCTCCCATAACACCTGATCTGGCAGGGTGGTAGCACTGGGGGGGGGCTCCTTTGGTAAAACAAGGCCACGTATGGGCACCCCAGCAGCTCAGTGGCTGCCCTGTGGAACCAGGTTCCCCCCCCTCAAGATCCAGATGAGCCCCCCTCCACTGGCCTTTGAAGCCCTGGCTCTTTGTCCAACCTTTGGCCAGGATGGGCGTATCCCCTTCTTTTTATTTTTTAATTGTGTTCACTTTCTTGTTCACAGCCGTTGGGCTTTGGTGGGGGGTGGGTGAAGAAATAGGGTAGAATAAAATAAATGAATCATAGAATAATTCTAAGGGTGACTTGTTGAAACCTTCAGCAAGAATGCCGTATGCTGGGCAGGGGAGGATGGGGCTGGGCATGTCGGCCGCTTTGCAGCTGGAGGAAGGAAGATGGTGGCCACGTCCAGGTTCTCCACCAAGAGAGCAAGAAACTCAGGGGGGAAAGCAGGGGAGGGAGGAGAGCCCAGAAGGCTGGATGGGAAAGTTGCCGCTGGTCTGACTTTCTGAGGGGTCAGAATTTAGGGCCATACGGAAGTCGGGGCTGCCCTTCCCCGAGAGGCAGAGGGGGACAACCAAAAGGATGAGGGGGCTGGAGGCAAGAACAGATGAAGAGCAATGGCAGGAATTGGGATGGTCTACTTTAATGAAGAGAAGGACCAGGGGGGACATGATGTCTGGGGGGCTGCCCCAAAGGAGAAGAGGGGGGTCCACCTATTCCCCAAAGCACCCGAAGGCAGGAGAAGAAGCAACAGATGGAAACGCATCAGGGAGGGAAGCAACCTGGAATTAAGGAGACACTTCCTGACAGGGAGGACAATTAACTAGTGGAAGGGCTTGTCTTCGGAAGGTGCTCCGTCACTGGAGGTTTCCAAGATGAGATTGGACAGCCATTTGTCTGAATGGTATAAAGTCTCCTGCTTGAGCAGGGGGTTGGGCTACAAGGCCTCCGAGGTCCCGTCCAGATCTGTTATCCTGTTCTGTTATTCTGAGACGGGGTCATATAAAGGTGGTCTTGGTTCTCCTCCAGCCTCCTGGCTGTGTGTGGCCCGGGGCCTTTTGCCATCCTCTCCTCCCTTTCTCCGCCAGGGTGCCCGAAGGCTGGTGGGGTGGAGAGCCGAGAGGCCGCCCGCAAGGTGCCTCCGCAGAAGCCCAAACGCAGCCCCAACACGCATCTCTCCGTGTCCTTTGACGAGACCTACTCCGGGCGCCTTCCGGGCCCCGTTGCGGGGGGCGCTCTGCAGCGCTACGGCCGTGCTGCGTCCCACGGCCAGGCCAAGGGCTCCGACGTCGAGGAGGACGAGCCGGTCTACATCGAGATGGTGGGGGACATTTTCCGGGGACCCGGGCCCCCTTCCCAAGGAGTCACCGCTGCGGACGACGACTCGGACGAGAGCGAAGCCATTTACGAAGAAATGAAGTACCCGCTGCCTGAGGAAGGGGGGGAACCCCGCCCCAACGGAGCCCTCGCCTCCCCCGGGCATCGGCCACCCAAGAAGGAGGCCGCCAAGGCAGCGCCAAGCAGCAAGACCTCCCCGTGCGAGATCCCACCCCCCTTCCCCAACCTTTTGCAGCATCGGGCCCCCCTGCTGGCCTTCCCCCAGGGCAAGAAGGGGTACAAAGGTCCCGACGGCTCCAAGCTGCCCATCCTGTGCCATGCCAAGGACACCCCCTCGGCCCCCATGACCCCCCAGGTGCCCAGCCACCACCAGCAGCGGGGGGGCGAGAACCCAGCCCTGGCGCCTTCCGGACGGGCTCGCAGCCACTCCACGCCGCTGCCTCCCCAGCCGGCCGGCCAGAGCAAGCCGGACAAGGATCTGCCCGTGTCTCACAGCATGATCTGCCCCTCTGCAAAGCCGCCCCCCACCCCGGCCCTGCCAGCAGCCTCTGCCCCCTCCGGGCTGCCAGGGAAAGACAAGCCGGCCGTCTCCTACACAATGGTCTACTCGGCGGTCAAGGTCACGACCCACACGGCGCCCTCCGAGCAAAAGGCCGAGGAGATCTCGGTGCTGCAGGGCCTGCTGTGCACCCGGCCGTCCCCCGTGCCCGCTTGCAGGCAGGTGCAGCGCATTTGCACGCTGCCCGAGCCGCCCCCTCTGGGCATGGTCTGGACTTACCCGGCTCCTTGCGCGGGGCTGAAGCGCCCCCCGGCCTACGAGAGCATCAAGAGCATGGGCACCAAGGCCTCTTCGGCCGTGAAAATCCAGCTGCGGGACCGGGCCTTCGCCAGCATCCACCAGGTGGTGGCCGGGGAGGAGTGCGGCCGGCCAGGCGGGGAGGAGGAAGCCTTTGGCTGGATGCTGCACAGGAGGGCCGGCCTCCGGAAGGGGAAGGAGCCTGACAGTAAGGGTGGGCAGGGGTCCCGGGGGGTTTGTGGGGGGGAAGGAGGCAGAGAGTCTGGGCCCAGGGTGGGGAAAGGGCTTCATCTTGACTGGGGCAGGGACAGAGGGCTGCTCTGTGGTCAGGAATGGGGGGGTGAAGGGAGGAATTTGTGGGGAGGAGTCTTCTCCCATTTGGGGTCACAAAGGGCGTTCCCAAGGGGCTTGTTTGCTGAGGGGATTTCTGTCCTCGCACCCCGTCTTTCTGGCTGGGCACGGGTGGGGGGTGGCTGAGCTGGGCATTCTGGGAGTGCCCACCCCCTCTGCCCGTTTGTTTCCTGCCCTTGCAGAGCTCCCAGACTGCCCCCAGACATGGGAGGGCAGCGAAACCGCTCAGCCCAAACTGGAGAAGGAGGAGAAAGTTGTGCCCAGCCACCCGCAGTCTGGCATCCCGGTCCGTGCGCCCCCCCTGGAGTGCCTGGCTGCCAAGATGCCCGGCGGCAGGACCAACCTGCCCATCCCCTGCCAGACCTTCCCTGCCTGTCACCGCAACGGAGGTGAGTGAGCCGTGGAGCCAGGGCAGGGGGTGGGGGGGCTTCTCGGCCAGTGGGGAGGGGCGAAGGATCCCCCGTAGGTCGCTGGCTGGTTGGGGGCTGCAGGAGGGGTCCTTAATGCAGCTGCAAAGAGGCCGCTGACCTTCAGGGGAAGGAGGAGGCACACAGCCTGCAGGCACCCAGACACAGACGGGAGCTCCTCTGTTTGCCGAGGGGGCCAGAGGGCAGCCCGTGGGAGAATTCGGCTTTATGGGGGAATGGGCTCTTGTGGGGTGGGGTGGGGTGGGGGTCAGCTGAGGGGGGGGCGTGAGGCAAAAGGACTCACAGGTCTCTTCCTTCCACCCCCTGCCCAGATTTCACTGGCGGTTACCTCCTGGGCCGCTCGGCCTCCACCTCGGGCGTCCGACAGGCTGTGACCCACACGCAGAGGCTGTGCAGCCACTCCAGGGACCCAGGCAGCCCGGTAGGTGGGGGGCAGGGGTGGGGAGGGGCCGCAGGAGGGGCTCTTAGGAGAGGAAGCCCAGGGGAGGTTTCGGTCAGAACAGAAATGGCACCCGGAGTGGAGAGCCTGCCTGCTCAGCTACATTGGACAAGCCACCGGGGGAGCAGGGGGGGGGGAGGCAAATTTTTTTTGCAGAACATACGTTACTATCTCAGGGATGGAAATAATATGGAAAACCAGAACATCTGATGTGGGAACGGAAGAGGGGGCTCCATGGGGCTCTCTGACCTTGGTTGATTTTTTACAGACGTTTTATTATCCAACTAGCAAACATCATTAGTGTAATGATAATTGATGAACATCATCTGGCACTGATGATGTTTCCTAGTTGGGTCATGAAACGTCTGCAAAATAACCCACCAAAATCAGGGAGCACCAAGGGCCCCTCCTGTCAACCCTGAGCCACACAGTTTCCCTCCTCTGGGAAAGAAACGAGGCAGAGAGAGAAGGAAACCCCCTCCCCAGTCCTCCCCCTTCACCTCAAGGGAACCAACTTGGCCCAAGGCTCGTCCGGTCTTCCCCACCCTGGCGCAGGGAGATCCAGACAGATCAGCAGCAATTCGGGCCTCTCCTCGGCCATCAAGCAGGTGCCTGTGGGGGCAAAGGCCGGAGGAAGGGGCATCTGCAGCCCTCAGCCGGTGGACCCAGTCTCGGGTGGGCACGTACACATAGACACCCCCCACACACACATGTTTCTGAAAGCAGCTTTTGCCGGCCGAGCTGCTTTCAGTCGCCAACCCAGAGTTTTTCCATCTCGGGAGTTCCAGCTTGTGCCTGCAGCCTTCCTGCCCCCCTGCGAGGGAGGCTCCGATGCCCGACTGCTCCGGCTCTGAAGCCAAGGAGGGGCAAAGGCCGCGCGGGGCTGGCAGAGTGTGCCAAGCGGGCTCCTAACCCCCCACCCCACCCTCTTCACAGGCCTTGCCCTACGCCCCGCTTCCCCCGCCGGAGGCACTGCAGAGCTCGCGGGAGAGGGACGGGAAGCTGCTGGAGGTGATTGAGCGCAAGCGATGCGTCTGCAAGGAGATCAAAGCGCGGCACCGGCCCGAGCGCAGCCTCTGCAAGCAGGAGAGCATGCCCATCCTGCCCAGCTGGCGGAGGAGCACGGAGAGCCGCAAGTCTGGCACGCCGCCCTGCCGCCGCCAGCAGACGGTGCTCTGGGACACGGCCATCTGAGCGGGCAGGGGCTGAGCCCCGAGAACTGGTGCCTTGTGCCGGCCGAGCCCAACTGGTGGCAGGGCTGACTGCTGGCAGTGTGTCTCCCACTGGGGACCCTCCGGAGACTGGGGGGCTGCCCCTCCCGCACGGCGGCTGGAAGGATGCCGGGCGGACACGTTTCTTTCATGGCAGGGTGAGAAGAAGCTCCACGCCAGGGGGCACCTGGGCATCAGAGGCCGGGCACACCGGAAGCACCACTGCCCGCAGCATTGGTGCCGAGCGACCGGTTCCGCAGGACCATCTCTGACCGGTCTCAGGGGGCGGGGCAGGGGGTGGGGGGTGGGGCTAAGGAGTCCTTCCTCTTCTGGGCCAAAAGCTGCTGGAGTGCAGGGGGTCCAGTGCACCCACCCACCCACCCCCGGTTTTTCTTCCACCCCTGAAAATGCCCGTGGGAAAAGACGGGTGTGCCAATTTTGGAGGTGCCCCCCACTGTCCCCCCGTTCAAGGCCTGCAAATCCTTCCATTTTTAAAGACGTGCGGATCTCAAGACTTGTGGCGCTGAGTTCTTGTTCTGCCAGAACTCGGAAAGAGAGAGAGAGAAAAACAGAGAGAGAGAGAGAAAGAGAAACTGTGGATGAGAGTGGAGGAATCATTCCTGAGTCACGAAGTCCTTGACGTATGACCACAATTGAACCCAAAATTTCCATTGCTAAGCAAGACGGTTGTTAAGTTAATTTTGCCTCAGTTTACGACCTTTCTTGGCACTGTCGTTAAGGGAATCAATGCAGTTGATAAGTTACTCATTTGGTTGTTAAGTGAATCAGGCTTCCCCATGGACTTTGCTTGTCAGAAGGTCGCAAAAGGGGATCAGATGACCCCGTCATAAATAGGAGTCAGTTTGCCAAGTGTCTGAATTTTAACCGTGTGACCGTGGGGAATTCTGCAACAGTCGTAAAAAATGGCCCCCGAGTCACGTGTTTTTCAGTGCTGTTGCAACTTGGTGTGCGGTCAGTAAACAGACCGTTGTAACTTGAGGACTTCCTGTGCTCTTAAGAAAGCTCTGAAGATGCCGTTCTTAGCAAAATTCAATCCTAAATCCTAGGTCTGCGACGGAATCCTAAAACAGCATTTCCCAAACTCTCAAAATCGGTGGAAAAGCAAAGGGGGGGGATTGCACGGGGGGGGGGAAGCAGTTAGCGGATAAATAACCCCCGCCCCGAAGTTCCTTCCCTTTTAGAAGGTGGACCAGCTCTTGTCATCTGGAGATGGCAATTTTCAATTTTTACTAGCCGGTTTGCTGGAACCAATGATTTCCCCCCCCCTCAAAAAAAAGTAGAAAGTTTGAAGGGAAATAAGGAATTCTTGGGATTGGATCTGATTTTGGAGGAAAAGAGTTTGTTGCAGTTGTTAATTAGGGTTTTGCGGTTGTTGAAGAACATCAAGGTGGGTGAATTAATTCTCTGTCCTTAGCAGGAAGTTTGTGTTTCTAATTCCCGATGGGTCTTTCTCAGGTTTTGTGAACTTTTAAGATGGGTGGACTTCCACGGGGGAATTCTGGGAGTTGAAGTTCACAAACCTTGAGAAACCCCTTCGGAGGCATGACAGGAGATTGGATCCCTCTTTTGGGTTCTGGAAGACTCGGGAACTCCTGGGTTCCTAGCAGGTCAAACACAGGGTAGACCATGGTTTAAACTCGTGCCAAACCCCCATTCTATGCTCAATGTACATGCGCTCAGCCTCTCGCCCGGACCAGGGTGGGAACCCCGCTTTCTCCAGGCCCGTCTTGCCCCGTCCCAGAGTCGAGGGAGGAAGGAGCCAGCCAGTTTTAGGAAGGGGGGGGGAGCCTCCTCCCTCTCTGCATTTGGCATTGCTAACGGCAACCAGTCAGTGGTCTTCCATCCTTTTAGCCACTCAGCGGCCCTTCCCGGTTCATGCCACGCTCCGGGCACAGTCTCTCCACCAGCTCTGGTTCGCTGTGCCACCCAGGCTGGGCGTCAGATTCAGAACAGAGCCGGAAGGGACCTCGGAGGTCTTCTAGCCCAACCCTCTGTTCGAACAGGAGACTCCAAACGATTTCACACAAGTGGCTGCCCAGTCTCTTAAGGTCTCTTATAAGTTTCCCGGCCCTTCCCCCTCCCAGTCTGGATGGTCCTTGCTTTGTGTCCAGGTGTCCCTGTTCTGAGCAAGCTGACAGAGAATCCTGTCTGCCTTGCAAGGATTTGACCAACCTCTTTGAAGTTACCCCACCTCCCCTCCAATGGCTCCGGACCCCTTTAGGATTTGTCCTCCCACCCATCCCCCCTTAGCACCACCCAACGTGTCCCATTTCTGCTTCCAATTGTGGCTTGGTAAAAGCCCCAGTTTTCTGTTAGCGTCCCAAAGACTTGGCTGGACCAGTTTCGACGCTGGCGTGAATCCGTTTTACAAATTAGGATGACAAACACAGCAGCGACATTAAAAAAGATGAAAAAAAGCAAAACCCCCAAACCGAAACGGCACCACGGTGGGGCACGAGGGGAACCCAGTTGGGGACTTCTGGGTCCGACGCTCAAACCCCCCACCCCGCCCCCACCCCCCGATTTAAATATTTCACAAGATTGTCTAGTGTAGCAAGATGAAACTGCTTTGCAAAAATATTTATGCTGGGGAATTCAAGGGAGGGTATTTATATATTAAAAACTGAAGGAAAGAAAATAAAATTGTCAGGCTGGTTACTCCTCTCTGGGTTACTTTCGTTCGCTCAAGTCGCAGCTTTGCATGGGCCGGGGAATTCTGGGAGTTGAAGTCCATCCACTTTAAAGCAAGCCAGCTGGGGAATTCTGGGAGTTTAAATAGAGAAAGGTCTGCTAATACAAGTAAGGAAAGAGAGAGGAGACTTCTCCAGTTGCAGCTGAGGGGCAGCAAGGGCCAGTGGGTTAAATTATAAAAATTAATTTAAAATAAATGGATTCAGGCTGAAGAATCTTTGGGGAAGGGGGGCGGGGGAGGTTTACTGAATTCCGCACCCTGTTCCAAGCAGTGTATATACAATTAGGGTTCCTCCCTCCCCTTACCTGCTAAGAGTCTAACATCTTCAACAGAGGCCTGTGTTCAGGTGTGAGGTGCTCTGGATTGAACTAGTGGAGTCTCAGATTTTTCCCTTCTCTTCGGTAAACTCTTCCCACCAAGAAAGTAAAACGGATTCATTCAGGCTTGCAATGGAACCCCCTCCCCAAAAAAAAGGGGGATTAAGGGAGACGAGAGAAAAACAAAGCAAATTTGGGGCCCATGTTCCACCACCTGTTTATGGATGTTGTCCCTGGCCAAGAAAGACCTTGTGGATTTCCTTCTGACTCTACATGGAATGAGGCTGGTGTGCCTGTATGCCAGTGGCACGTGTCCTCCGTGTCCCAGATGGGGCGGGGCAGCCAGTGGCCCTCGGTCTCCTTGCAAGTGGCCCCCTGAAGCCATCAGCTCAACCAACCTGGGAGGCAGAGAGGGAGAAAGCCAGGAGGAGGGGAAGTCTGTAGAGATTCTCCATCATCCAGGCCATGCTTGTCCCAAAGGTGCTTTTTCAGGAGGCAACTGGACTTTCTCGTCTTTTTCTTTTGAAGACATTTCACTTCTCATCCAAGAAGCTTCTTCAGCTCTGGCTGGATGGAGGGGAATTGAAGAATTTATATTCCTTGCAGACACAGCTGGATGCAGACATCCTTTTAAGAGGGTCCTTGGAGCACTTGGAGGTTTACCTGTGTCCTCAGGGTCACCTGAGTGGTGCTCCTGGTTCCTGTAGTCTGCATTTTTTTTTCCTCTGGAAATCCATCCCTACTCCCACACTACTCCAAGGGTCTTCATCCCAAACTGCATAGCTAAAAGTCTGTAGAAGGAAAGGAAAAAGTGGACATCTAAGGTGGCCTGGCCACTTTGGATGCCACCTGGCCCCATATCCCTGCAGATTACCCCCAGGGAAATGTGGGTCATCCTGGAGAAAATTCCTCCGGCTTCTACATCGTTGAGGCCAAGGGGGGCTTGAAGAAGGTCCGGGGGAGGCCAGGGGCTCTTGCTAGCCACGTACACCGATGCACCACGGAAGGTTGAAGGACCTGGGACTGAGCAGGGGGTGGGGCTGACCCTGCCAAGGCTTTCCTGCTGATCCCTCTTCCCGATCCCAGCACATCCTTTCTCTTCACAGTCACATTTGTGGTGCTTTGCAAAGAAAAAAAAAATTTGCTACACACCAGAGCGCAAAACACCACAAACAAAAGCTGTCTGGCTTTGTGAGCCAAGCGGCACCAGGCTGGCTGCGAAAGCTGCACATGAAAGGACACCTGGTGGATTCCGCCCCCCAGGATCTTTGGTGGGGGGGGAGGTTTTTTTTTGTTTTTTGTTTTAACCATGCATCTTGGAAAGAACTCCAACGTGTGGCCGGTATTTTTAGAGCCCAGACGCTGCACGATGAAACCGTATTTCTACAGCACAAGTGGGAAACTATGGCCCTTTTATGACTTGTGGACTTCAAGACCCAGAATTCCTGAGCTGGCTGGCCCAGGAATTCTGGGAGTTGAAGTCCACAAGTGATAAAAGAGCCATAGCTCCCTCCTCCCCTCGTTCTATAGCTTAGTGGATGCTCGGATTGGTGGGTTTTAATCAGCACTAACCTAGGCCTAGGCCCCCTCCCTTATCCCCAGTCAGGGTCTGTCGGAGCCTCCTGCAAGGCCTGGGGGGTGGCAACCGGACTTAAAGGACACCAAGGATGACTTGTTCCCCTTCTCAAGGGTCCTTCCAGTGCAGGTCATCTCAGAGGGAATTTAAGCTTGGGGTGGGGGGAACCTGCTTTGCTCCTTCCAGCCACTGAGGGTCATTCACCTTTTGTTAGCAACGGGTCAGGATTCTCCTATGGTGCCCAAGAGCCCCACCCCCTTCTCTCCCTTATCCCTCTCTGTCTCTTCTCTCTTGTTTTTTTTTATCCCTTTCTCTTACTCTCTTATTTCTTATCCCTCTCTCTCTTGTGCCTCCCTCTTATTTCCCTCTCTTCTCACTCTTTCTTTTATCCCTTTCTCTCTCTTATCCCTCTCTCTCCCTCTCTTATTTTTCTCTTATCCCTCTGTCTTGTCTTCTCTTATCCCTCTCTCGCTTATTTCTCCCTTGTATCTCTCTTTCTTTTATCCCTCTCTGTTGCTCTCTTATCCCTCTCTCTTCTCTGACTCTATCACTTATCCCTCTGGGTCTTACCCCTCTTTCTCTCTCTCTCCTTCTCTCCCCAACCCTGCCAGACCCAGTTATGGGGCTACAGAGCTGTGGCAGAGAGCAGCTGTTTGGATAGAGTTCTCCTGTCTGACAGGGAATCCCCTTGTGTCAGAGGTTGGTGGCGAAAGGGAAGGGGGAGAGGTTCTGTAGTGCTTCCCCCCGCCCCCCCCCGTTAAAGCCTTTTGCCCTGTGTTCAGCACCCTTCCCTAAGAGCCCCAGGACAGGTGTGTTGGTGCCCCTCTGCTAGTTTTCTGGGCCAAAAGCACTGGAGCACCTGGTCCTCTGGCGCCCCCTAAAGTCTGCTTCCTCCCCACGTTCTGCCTGCCACCCCCATCAATGAAGCATCGCTAGGCAGAAGCAGCCAGCGTCTCCCCATCTGAAAACGACCGTCTCCCCCCTGAGACGGGGGTGCTGTTGGGCCTAATCTGTGGGGACATTTCAACACCAACAGCCCTCCAAAAGAGAGGGTTTTTTTTCCAAAGGCTACCTTCAGAGGAATGTGACTTACGTTGGGCCTCCCCCGTTCTCTAGGGTCCTCTATGGGAGAGGGGGGGAAACTCCGTCACTCCCCACAAAAGAAGGGAAGGGCCCTTTGAGCTGCCACCCCCAGCGCTGTTGAGCAGGCCCCATCTGGGAAAAGAAATTGGGGAGGGGGGAATGGTTTGTGGTCCAGGAAAGATGCTTTGAGCAGATCTGCCTCTCTCCCCCCCCCACTTCTCTTGGCATGGGTGAACACGAATGGGGGAGGGAATGGCTCCTCTGGTGCCAGTCTTAAAAGCCCCCCCAAGGACCCCATCTGTGGGAAAATGATGGCAGAGTGGCTCCCTTTGTGCCAGGCCTTTAAGAGCCAACAGCAGACGGTTCTGTGCCACTAGCTGGCATCTAAGGACGCCTGGCCCAACCCAGCCTCTCCTCCCCCTGTTCTCTGCCAGACAGACCCCGTCTGGCTTCTTTCTCAAGCCTTGCAGGCTCCGTCCAGCTGGCATCTTTTTCAGCAGTGTCTTGTCCTGGAGGTCACACACACACACCCCAGGCTGCCAGATCCCATGCCACCCACTGGATGCCGGTGCTTCAGCTGTGAATATGCCAAGGGGCATAAGCTCCTTCGGCTGGGAGGGAAACAGCCTGGTCCCTGCCAGCTGTCTTGCTCTCCCTTCTGGAATTCTGGGAGCTGAAGTCCACAGGTCTTAAAGGGGCCATACTCCTGCTCCAGAGTTTACTGCTTTTGGGTGGGTGGGCAGATTAGCAGACTATGTTTGCTCCAGAAGGACCTAGCCCAACACCTGGCTGGCAAGGTAAAGTTTATAACCCATCAGGAAGGCATCAACCTCTCCGTTGTCCCTGCCCGACAGCTGACATTGGCCATTTGCAAGCTTGAAGGGTTTTGTGCAAAAGTACTAACAAAATAAAAGAGTTGGAAGGGACCTTGGAGATCTTCTAGTCCAGCCTCCTACTCAAGCATGAAATCCTGTACCACTTTCAACAAATTGCTGTCCAATCTCTTCTTAAAAGCCTCCAATGATGGAGCACCCATAATTTCTGGAGGCAAGATGTTCTACTGGTTAATTGTTCTCACTGTCAGGAAATTTCTCCTTAGTTCTAGGTTGCTTCTCTCCATATATTGCTTCTTCTCTTGTCTTCAGGTGCTTTGGAGAATAGGTGGACCCCCCTCTTCTTTGTGGTAGCCCCTCAAATATTGGAAGAATGCTATCATGTCACCCTGGTCCTTCTTTTCATTAAACTGAATATACCCAATCTCTACAACCGTTCTTCATATGTTTTAGCCTCCAGCCCCCTAATCATCTTTGTTGCTCTTCTCTGCACTTTTTTCTAGAGGCTCCACATCTTTTTTGTATCATGGCGACCGAAACTGGACGTAATATTCCAGGTGTGGTCTTACCAAAGCATTATAAAGTGGTTCCTCCGTTGGTCATGATATCCAAGATGGGGACCCAGAGGTGCTTTTTCAATGGGACTTTCTTGTTTTTCTTTGAAGACATTTTGCTTCTCATCCAAGAAAAATTGCAGATCCCAGGAACCATTTGCACTTCAGTTTGAGATGCAGACAGCACAGGCTCATCCCCAACAGCCTGAGCCTGTCTTCAACGGTGAAGGGACCCAGGGCAGAAAACACCCTGTAGAAAGCACAGCTCCACAACACAAGTCCTTTCAGCAGTTCCAAGAAGGCTGCCACCCATTTGCACCACTCAGGTGACCCTGAGGACACAGGTAAACTCCAATTGGCCTCAACGACCCTAAAAAAGGATGCAAATGTCCAGCTGCCTGCAAGGAGTATAAATCCTTCCATTCTCCACCATCAAGTCAGAGCTGAAGAAGCTTCTTGGATGAGAAGCAAAACATCTTCAAAAGAAAAAAAACAAGAAAGCCCAGTTGCCTCTTGAGGACAACCACGACCTGGATGACGGAGAATCTCCAGAGACACCAAGATGGGGACCTTCAAATGAGAGTTGCAGGTAGAGAGCATCTTCCCAGGGCTCAAAATCTGCGCCTGTGCTTCAGCTGAGCCGCCTGCCAGCTGCAGAAGCCGGGCACGTGATAAGATTTGCTCAAAATTCAAAGCTGCCAATTTGGTAGAGGAAAGAGCAGCCCGGTGGGCTACCAGTGGCCTTCGGGTAACAGACTTGGAGCCAGAGGAATATCTTTTCCTGAAAGGGACAGGCGTTCTCTGTTTTGGAAACACCTGGGGCTGGGGGGTGGGTGGGAATAAGCTCTACCAAGTTTGCAATATACTCCATCACCTCGTGCGGAGACTTTAGTTCCAGCTGACATTTACAGAACTGTTGCACCATCTTTCTGGGAAAAGCCTCAACTGAGAATTGCAGGAGGGCGTTTTGCTCAAGTGTCACTTGGTTGAGGGAAGCCTGGACCCATTATAGTCCTCAATGCACTTCCATAATTTGAAGCTCACGGTGTCAACAAGCTAAGGAAAAGTTGGGACCTAATGGGACAATGTGAAAAAATGGTGCAGCTGTGGGATTCTCCGTCTGTGGGGGAGCATGCCTTCCAAACTCTTTGCAGTTTCTTGGCAAGGTTTTCAGAAGTGGTTGGTCGTTGCCTCCTTCCTGAGGCTGCCAGGAAAGAAAGATTACATTTCTCCACTGTCCGTATTAATTCTAGTACAGGTAGTCCTCCACGTACAACCACCATTGAGCCCAAAATTTCTGTCACTAAGCGAGGCACTTAGTTTTGCCCCATTATATGAATTCTTGCCAGAGTTGTTAAGTAAATCACCGCAATGGTTGTTGGTAACGCGGTTCTTAAGTGAATCTGTCTTTTGCATTGACTTTGATCGCAAAAGGGGATCACATGATGGTGGGACATGGCGATCGTCATAAATATGAGTCAGTTGACAAGCGTCTGGATTTTGATCACGTGACCATGGGGATGCTGCAACCGTCATAAGTGTGAAAAATGGCCATAAGTCACTGTTTTCAGTGCCGTTGTAATTTCAAATGGTCAGTAAATGAACTTGCTTTAAGAGTTGTTGAGAACTACCTGTCGTTCCCTTTTTTATAGCTTGGCGTTATGTTCTGGGCACCGTCCTGCACTCCATGGGAGAACTCGCATCCATGTTTTATAACTCTTTCCGGGGCCAGGAAATTCTTGGCTTTTGAGGGGTAGCCAGGATCTTCTGCCCATGGCTTGGCTGCCTTCCGTGCAACTACGGTGTGCATTGATAGCTCCCCTCTGCAAGTCTGTCTGCTCTGGCACTCAAGAAACGCTCTGTAAATTGGCATTATTAATGTAACCACAATTGTGTTTCACTTTCTCCTGAGTTCCTGTTCAAAATTCTGTCTTTTGACATGGTTCTAGTACCTGTAACTTAGCAGTGTCCAAGTTCTAGGCCATGTGTGTCCAACCTTGGCATCTTTTAAGACCTGTGGACTTCAACTCCCAGAATTCCCCAGCCAGCATGAATTCTGGGAGTAGAAGTCCACAAGTCACCCAACTCCAAAATACAAAACGGGGTGGGATGGGGGTGGGGGAGAGAATGAAGATTTTTTTCCCCCACAGAAAGGATCAAACTGGATTGGAGAACATCCCAAAAGGGTTTAATGGGCACTGGACTCAGAGAAGGCATTGTGCCTATTGCATAGATGGGGGGGAAGGAAGACTTATGAAAACTTGATGCATAAATTAATGAATAAACAACCAATCTGGGAAAGACACGACTGGGATGTGTATGAACACCCTGCTAAGAAGGTGCCAGCACGATCAGGCGCAGTCAGGGTGGCCGGACACCTCCTCCCCTCCTCCTCCCTCACTCGCACTACAGCTGTGAATTCCCACCAGTTTTGGGGGCTGCAAGGTTTATTTACAGCAAGGGTGTGAATCGTCAGCCCTTCACTCCCGCCTCCGTCTCCTGGGTTGGCAGAACCCTGCAAGCAGCCTGGCTCCTGCATTGGAAGGAAGGAAAGCACCTCCGATGATTTCAGACTGTCAACGGTTCCAAGACTGTCCCGAAGCCAAAATCTTTCCAACAGCCCAGGGCACAACGGGTGCCTGCCCAAATATTAGCTTTGCATCACAAGGCTTTTTGGCAACAGCGAGAAGGGTCGTAGTACAGTCAGAATAACCCCCTTGTCCAACCCCCTTCTCAAGCAGGAGTTCCTATGCCATTTCAGACAAATGGCTGCCCATTTTCTCTTCTTAAAAGCCTCCAGTCATGGAGCACCCACAACTTTTGGAGGCAAATCCTTCCACTGGTTCTGTCAAGAAATTCCTCCTTATTTCTAGGATGCTTCTCTCCTTGATTAGTTTCCATCTGTTGCTTCTTGTCCTGCCTTCAGGGGCTTTGGGGAGCGGGTGGACCCCCTCTTCTCTGTGGCAGCCCCTCAGATATTGGAAGACTGCTACTGTGTCACCCCCTACAGTCTTTCCAATGCAGGCTTGCTTGTTCTGCTAGAGCCAGAAACTTTATTTTGGTTCTTGACCGGTCAAAGAACAACTGATGAAACAAAGCACAGAAAATAATCCCCTAACAAGAACTATAAGAAGCTATTTGTGGGCGAAGCAAAATTGGCTGTTTTTAGAGACATTTATCTTGATTTAAACTGGAAGTTGGAATGCCCCAGGAATTTAAATGCATAAAAGTTTAAATAAAAGAAGGATAATCGACTGGTGACGAATATCTCTGTGTAACTGCCAATAGGAACATTCATTTCTGATTATTTTAATGTTATTATGCTGTAAGCTGCCGGTCACGTCAAAACAAGATGGGTGGCAAAAAATTTAATTAATTATTAATTAATTACAGAACATGATGCAGGCATGTGTGAATTTGCAATCTGTTCACTTGCAAAATGAGTGTATTTATTTATTTCTTTAGCTGCCCATTTCAAGCGAGCAACTCTGGGCAGTGAACAATCCAAAAAATTATAATACAAATTAAATGTATATGTATATGCATGGTAGATGCGTTAAAGATGCTGTGGTTAGATGTCAATCCAGCAAGGTCCGCCAGGCCTTGTGAAAGGCAGTTGGGTCGGGGTCCTCCACAATCCTGAGGGCCGAATGCCCCAGAGGGGCTATGCCATAGAAGGTGCCCCTCCAAGTACCCACCAGCCGACCTGCCTTGGCATGCCCACCCTGCCAGCTTCTTCTCTGGCCCCTGCTCTCTGGGAGGAGGCCTAATGCCTTCTGGACCTGGAAGCTGAGGACAGGGCACCCACTTGGGAAAAGCTTCCTGGGCATCTGAGGGTGCGGGCAGTGCCCACTTCGCTGCCCGTTGGGGGGCTTTGGGGGTTTCTTGCTGGGTGCAGGAGGCTACCCAGATTTTTGTACTGTGTGGCTGGTTTGGAGGAGGCCCCCACTGATGCTTCTCAACCGTGTCAAGTTTAAGAGAGGTTGGACTTCAACTCCCAGAATTCCTCAACCAGGGGAATTCTGGGAGTTGAAGTCCACCCCTCTTAAACTTCCTAACGGCCTCTGTTCCGCTTGGCAAAGTCAGCCTAGGCAAGGATTAGAGAGAGACTAGATCCCTGTTCCAAGCAGACACCTGATGGATCCCTGTCCCGGGGAGAGATTTAATCATTCGCACGCAAGGGATCTTGGCTCTTCGCCAGTGGTGCGCATGCGCCTCAAGGGCACCACCCCGGGGCAGGCTGAGCACGCCGACCGCTTCTGCGCAGGCGCATTCAGGCCACACCCTCCGCACGACCGTTAGGCTAACGGTGCGCGCGAGCTGGTCTGCGAGGCGAGCATGCGCCGCCAGAGGTGGGCGGTGCCCGGCGCATGCGCGGAGGCGGCGTCCGGGGGCAGCCGGGGGCTCAGGTGCGCCCGGATGGCGGCGACGGGCGGCGGCGGCGGCGGCTCCGCGTCCGGGTCGAGGAAGCCGGGCTCCCCGCGGGACTCGGAGTCGGAGGTGTGGTCCCGCCGCGTGCGGGAGCTGGTGAGCGCGGAGCCGGCCAGCCGCCTGTGCTTCGAGTGCGGGCAGCGCGGCGTCACCTACGTGGACATCACCATCGGCAGCTTCGTCTGCACCGCCTGCTCGGGGGCGCTGTGAGTCCGGGGGGGGCGCCCCACGACCCCCCTCCCTCCTCGGGGGGAGGCTCCCCTCGCCCGGTGGGCCTGGGAGGGGAGGGCGGCTTTCCAGGGAGGTTAAAGGGGAGCCCTGCCCCCCCCGCCCCCTTTTAGGCGGGGGAGGGGCAGCACACCTGGCACCTGCAGGGTCTGGGGTGGGGGGGTGGGAGGGAGGCCCATACCTCCCTCCCTCCCTCCCTCCCTCTTTGGGGGCTTCCCCTTTGCCTGGGTGGCTTTCTAGGGGGGGAGGGGGGACCTGCCCCCCTTTCCTTTGAAGGCGGGGGGGTAGCAGGAGGGAGGGGCAGTACGCGTGGCATCTCCCCCCTTTGAGAGTGCGGGTGGGGGGAGACCCATTCCTCCCTCCCCTTGCCTGGGGGGAGGGAAGGGGAGCCTCCCCCCTCCCTTGAAGGAGGGAGGGGCAGCACACCTGGCACCTGCAGGGTGCAAACGTTACCTACCTCCCTGCAGGTATTTTCTACCAGGAAGAGCAGAGTTTTTCAACCTTGGACGCTTGGAGAGGGGTGGACTACAACTCCCAGGATGCTGGCTGTGGAATTCTGGGCTTTGAAGTCCACACCTCTGCAAGTGGCCAAGGTTGAGCAAGCCTGGCCTCTGGGTTGTTTTGCATCCCCCCCATTCAAGGTCAGCCCCACAAGGGATCAGAGAGATCCATATCGGGTCACTTCACTGGGGAATTCTGGGAGTTGAAGTCCACCCATCAGACGGGGAAAGACCGACTCAAAAGGAAATGTCCTACTTGCTGCCGCTGTCCTCCCACCCTGCTGGTCGCCCTTGGGCTGGCAGCCCCTGGCCCGCTGCCTCCCGTTGATGCCAGCTCTTCCAATGCAGGGAGTTTCAGTTCTGCATTTGGCTCCTTGGTCCTGCAGCCTGTTGCAACCCTCAGTGGCCGATCCTGCCTCAGATAGGAATTCAGATATGAGCTACCAGCAGCTCTGGGGCAAGGACAGGAGGCATTTTTTATGTCCAGGCACTCCCTTAATTCAATCTTGGCAGATGGAAACTGCAACGATGGGAGCGGACATAATTTGTGCCCTGTCTTAACATACTGTGGGTAGATCGCAGATAATAACATGAAACAGAAGCTTGGAAAGCACAAATGAGATCTAAAAAGACCATTCACACAACACCTTTGACCTGTTTCTGAAAAATAAGGGTTGGGGAAGTGGAAAGTTGTATTGTCTGCTCACAACACACAAAGTCTATGAAGAGGGACCTTGACATCTGGGAGGGATGCCATGAAAACAAGCAGCTTGAACTTGGAGGAAGAAAAGGCGAAGGTGTGTGGAGCATCCAGGAACGTTTCTGTGTTGAAAATGGGCTGTAAACTGGCTCGTCTCTGCCATACGGCCTGAGGGGGAATCACCTGTGGAGGCCTGTTTTAGAGGGAGACGTGGCCCTAATGTAACAGGGCATCTCAAGGGAATAGGAATGCTCAACCGTAGGAGCTTGGAGTCCTCGAGGTGTGGGTGGATTTGGGGCAAGCGAGGCCTGTATTTAATTTTCCTTCACAAAGACCATCTACGGCAGGGGGCTCCAGTCTTGGCAACCTTGAGACTTGTGGACTTCAATTCCCAGAATTCCCCAGCCAGCTGTGGATGTGTCCGATTTGTGGGAACACAAAGATTTAGGACACAGATCTGCCCCTCCTCCGAAACCATGTTGAGCCGGGTCCCTCCCCGAGTCACTTCACCTCCCCTCTTTGAAGGCCGGTCCGAGAGCTTCACTGCTGGTCCTTTTAATCATTAACTGCCATCGGCCGAAGAAGAATCAGCAGGTCAGAAGAGTGGAAACTTGGCTACCACTGAGCCAGGAAGAGCCTGCGGGCGGGAACTGAGCGCTGCTTGGCCCCGTTCTGCCAAGACCCGAATCTCTGGGCTCAGGAGGGAGGGAGGGGAGGTGGGTCCTGACCAAGATTCAGCCCTTGGCTCAGCCCTGTCCCCTAAGGCGCATCCGGCTCCTCTAAGAGAAGGACCAGGGGTGCTAGGATAGCAGTCTTCCAATATTTGAGGGGCTGCCACAGAGAAGAGGGGCCCCACTTGTCTGCGGAGATCCTCGGCCATCCAGGTCCCAAAGGCAACTGGATTTGGTTTTTCCTTGAAGACGTTGGGCTTCTTGTTCAGGAAAGCTGCTTCAGTTCACAACCAAAGTCCTGTTGCCTTTGGAAAAAGCCCCAGGGGATCCACCTCTCCTCCAAGCACCTGAAGGCAGGATGAAACAATGGAGAGAAGCAACCTGGAACTCCTGACAGTGAGGACAATTAACCAGTAGGACTACTTGCCACCAGAAGTTGTGGGTGCTCCATCACTGGAGGTTTTTAAGGGGAGACTGGACAGCCACTCGTCTCAAATTGTACAGGGTCTCTTTCTTGAGCAGGGGGTTGGACTAGAAGACCTCCGAGGTCCTTTCCAGCTCCGTTATTGTGTTACCTGTACATTACTGTAACTTGTGAATGCTTTTCTCTCCCCCCATGTAGCCGTGGCCTGAATCCCCCTCACAGGGTGAAGTCCATCTCCATGACCACCTTCACAGAGGCCGAGGTCCAGTTCCTCCAGTCCCGTGGAAACGAAGTGAGTGGGAGGGGGTCTCGGATGCTTTACCTTTGGGCATCTACTGTTGAACAGGCAGGCTTTGATTCCGGCCACACCCCGCGCCCAGCCCAGAATTGTCTGCCTACAAGCTCTGGGCGTCATATAAATTTATGAAGTCATTTCAGCCCCGAGGCATGTTAAGCTGGGTGTGAGGATATAAAATGCTGGAAGCAGATTTGCCCTTTAAGAAGGCTCGCAAAAGGAACCAGCCCTCGTTTGCCACAGGTGGGGAGAGGCCACGTCCCTCGTGGGGCTCTGCTTCTCGGTCCCACCCTTTTATTAGACGAGCTGGCTTCCTAGAAGACCGGTGGAGTCCTGATTTGGAGTCCCAAAGGAGCTTTTTCCAAAAGGCAACCAGCCCTCCTGGACTCTTCCTTAAGGAAGTCTGGCTGCCTTCCTTTGGGGAAAGACCCACCTTTGGGGGTGGAGAATCTGCTCAGGCATCGTGATTTGCAGCTGTTTCCTCTCCTTCGGATCCCCTCCCCAGGCCTGCCGGAAGATCTGGTTGGGGTCTTTCGACTCGCGGTCGTCCCTGCTGCCAGATTCTCAAGACCCTCAGAAAGTGAAGGAGTTTCTGCAGGAGAAATACGAGAAGAAGCGATGGTGAGAAGGGTGGGTGGGTGGAGGGACTCTGGATTCCGTCTGTGGGATCTGCGGTCCTGATTGGTGCAGCTGGGTGATCCCTTCCATCCGGGCGTGCAGCTGGCGATAGATATGTGGGGCTCCCTCGGAACAAAAGCCATCAATTCAGATGCTCCATTGCAGGTTTTCCTTTGGCTGGCTTCCAGCAGAGCAAACTTCGATAAAGCTTGGCTGTTCCATCCATAAAAACAAGTCCTTTCCTCTCCCTTTTTTTTTTTCATCCCAGGGGCACCAGAGTTAGGCGGATTGCTAGTCCTCTTTATTTTCTACCAACCAGCCAACGTGCACAAAAATTAACCAAAGGGATTATTTAAAAAAAAAAAAGCATGAACACCAAATCCAATAAGAACCAGTAGGATACAGCTTGGCTGCCCCCATTGAAAGGACAGCTACCTGAGATTTGAACGCGTAGTAAAACTCCTGGGGCTTGTACAAACTGCCCATAATTTGGAGACAAGAGGGAGTCTCGAAGATTAAAAAAAACGAACTATGGCTGGAGACTAAAACATACGAAGAACAGTTGCAGGAATTCGGCCTCTCTTAAATCTAAAAAAAAGGACTAGGGGGCCCACGATATTCCAGGATTTGAGGGGCTTCTGTCCCATGGGATAAACTCACCAAGAGGGAGGGGGAGAGTCAAGGCAGCCCCCCTCGAGGCTCACTTGTCTCCTGATCTTTCTCGCAGGTATGTGTCGCCTGACCAAGCCAAAAGCCTGGCCACTCCCAGTGCCCAGGGCTCCCCTGCAGAAGCCAAGATGGGCGCCAAGGCCCCCCAGGTCAGAGCTCCTGGCTAAGGAGGGGGGGTGGGCTCCGCTGGGCCCTTCCACCCAGACACCTGGCATGCAGGCTCCCAAGGGCCCCTGCCAGCTTGGGCCTAGTGAAGCTGGCACATGATTCAGAGGCTGGCCCTGTGCCACTCGCACCGGGGGCTCCATCCTTGGCTGCAGGCTAGCATTGCTCCCGAGGGCCCCCCCCCCGGTGCTCTATCAGCGGGGGCTCCTGCCTGTCAGGCCCCCGTGGCACTTTGGGGAAAGTGGGTGGCAGCATTTGAGCCTTTGTGGGAGGGCTCCCCCACAACTGCCCCCTCCCCGGCCTCTGCTCCTGTATTCAGCTCCGCAGCCTTTGACACTTGAGGGCTCGAAGTGTCCTCGTTTCCCCCATAGACCCTGCCCCTGCCTCATTCCCCAAGGGGAAGCAGCTGGCCTCATGCCATCCAGAGGGTGGGGCAGCTACTCCCAGGTTGGGGGGGGGGCTTTCTGCTTCTCAGTGGCCCCTTTTCTTGCAGGTGTCAGAGAAGGCCCCAGCACTGCCTGCCCAGCCGGCCAAGAAGGCCAGCACAGACCTCCTGGCAGACATAGGGGGGGACCCCTTTGCAGCCCCCCCACCCAGGCCTGCCTTCTCTGCCTTTGGAGGTGAGTCCCTCTGGCGGGGACTCGAAAGGGGGCCGGGCTGCAGGGGCTCTCGTCGTGCGGGTGGGGGTCTCCCTACTGAGCATGGGGGAGCCACAGGCTATTGGGGAGGAAGACCTGGGCGGTCTCAAAAGGGAGAGGGGCTCCGCCTGGGGCTGGGGGCTAGCAGGGTAGTGGCTGAGCATGTAGGAAAGTCAGGAAGGCTGGCAGGGTGAACTGGCATGAAACGGCATCGGATTCACGCCACCGTCCTGGTTTCAGGCTTCCAGTGTAGCTGGAGTAATCCCCCCCCCCAAAGGCAACACCTGTGCTTGGTCACCATAATGCCTCGGGGGTGGGGAGGGGATCTGTGGTCCTTGAGGCTGAACAAGGCTTTCTGTCTCCCCCTCCCCCACTCCCCATTTGTGCCCTCAGGCCCAGGAGCAGCTCACCCCGCCTTCCCCAGCTTCGATGCCTTTGCGGGAGGCCCATCAGTGTCGACTTTTGGGGACCCCTTGGCCTCCAGCCAGAGCCCTTTCCAGGGTCACCCGATCACTGCAGGTAACCTCAACCCCCGCCCCCTGCCCTCAGGCCCTGAGAGAGACCCTCCGATGGGGTTGGGGTGATCCCCAAGTCTGATTCCGATCGCCGGGATCTCTGCCTTCTCAGCCATTCCTGGGAGCCTCATCGGGGGCGGGGGGTGGTCTTGGTTAACTGGGGGGGGGGTTTGCAGGGGGCACCCTGCGCTTGCCTGCTGTGAAGGAGAGAAAAGGGGGGGGCTCGCTCTTTGCCAAACTACTTATGGAAGCGTTTGTACTGAAAGTTAGAATCGGGGGTGTGTGTGTCACGTGCAGTGAGCTACAGGGGTCTTTGGGGCTGTCCTGCCAGCGAGGGTCCCCCTGTCCGCTACCCTTCTTCTTCCTTTCCCTGCAGGTGGTGCCCACATGGGAGCCTTCCCAGCCTCCCCTGCCAGCCAGCCCGGGATGGGCATCTCGAGCCTGGGCGGAGCCTTCCGCGTGGGAGGGGTGCCAAGCAGGTAGCTCCTCTCCCGCTGGTGCCCATGTGGTCCCCACCCTCGGCTGCCCCCAGGGCCGAGCAAGGGCTCCTCCGTGGGGCAGCCTTTCCTTCAGCTAAACCGCCGTTTCCTTTGGCAGCGTCTTCGGACCCCTCAGCCAGTCCCCCGTTCTGCCCCCCTCCAGCCCCGCGGCGGTCTTTGGGGGTAAGTAGGGCTCCTTGGTGGTTCGGGCACGAGGGACCCCGGGCACCTTCAGGAGCTGACGGGGGATGCCCTTCTCTCCCTCTCTCTCTCTCACACACAGTCCCCACCTGCACTAACCCCTTTGCCAGCCCGGTGGTCTCCCAGCCCACGCTTCCGTCCACCAACCCCTTCCAGACCAACGGCTTCACCCAAGGTAAGCCTTCCCTGCATTTCACTGGGACTGGCCACGCTCCCGTATCGGGACCCCTTGCCAGCCGAGGGGCCCCGGAGCCCCCTTTCTCCAGTGGTTAGTTCAGTGCCAGGGTCTTGGTGGGCCCAGTCGTGCTTCGGGCACCTTCAGGGGCTGAAGAGGGATGCACCAGAAGCCACGGATGGAAACTGACCAAGGAGAGAAGCAACCTGGAACCAAGGAGAAACTTCCTGACAGTGAGGACAATTAACCAGTGGAACTGCCTGCCACCAGAGGTTGTGGGTGCTCCCTCCCTGGAGGCTTTTCAGAAGAGATTGGACGGAATGGGGAAGACCTCCAAGGCCCCCTCCAACCCTGTTCCTCCACATTCCCTCACTCTGGACCCTCTTCTGGCAGGCACCTTCATGGTCGGGTCCCCCAGCAGCTTCTCGGCCTCTCCCCTCTCCGCCACTTTCGCTTCCCCGCTGCAGCAGGAGCCGCTGTTCTTCCCCACACAAGGAGTCGTGGGTCAGCAGCACAATGGGGGTAAGAGAGGGAGCCAGCCCCCCAGGTGGGCAGAAGGGCTGTGGGGCCACTTCCCTCCCGTGACCCCCCTTCTTGGCTTCAGGGTCGCCCTTCAGTGGGTTTCCTGCCGCCCGAGACGGACAGAGGCCACTTGGACTCCCTGCCGGCTACTCCACCAACCCTTTTGTGGTAAGGGGGACCGGCCTGCCTCCCCTCCCCCCCGGCTGTTTGGGTCCTTGGGGGAGGGAGGCTTCTGGGGAGGGGTCAGAGATCAGCTGGGAGGATCCCTCACCCTCTTCCTGTCTCTCCCGCAGAACCCGATGGCCGCAGCACCTTCGCCTCCCTTCGCCCAGGCAAAGCATCCCCCCACCAACCCTTTCTCCTAGCACCCTCCGGCCTCCAGAGCGGATGGAGACCCTCAGCTGGGGGGGGGGGGGGGGCTCACATCTGCACAGCAGGGCCTCTGTCCCCAGGAATGACAGGGCCCCTGCCTCGGAGGAACGGGTCACGTGGGCAGCCGGGGCCCGAGCAGAGGGCAGGAGGGGAGGGTTGGCAGCCAAGGCCAAAGACACCTTGTGGAGGGCTGGAGGGCTCCCCCCCCCCCCCGGAATCAGCCCCTCCTCTCCCCCCCCCCAGCCCAGAGCCTGCCGAAGGGGCCCCTGAGGTGGGTCTCCAGCAGCTTCTTGGCTTGGGGCCCCTCCCACCCTGGGGACTCCCAGGAGGCCCTGCAGTTTCAACTGGGGGGGGTCGTCAGTGCAATTGGCCTAATCTGTGTGCAATCTGGTGCCACTTCTCTTCGGCCTGTCCCATTTCCCACTCGCCTGCCCCCCCTTCCCACTGCCCACCAGGCAGCGTCTGGTCAGGGGAAGGTTAGCAGGGGGAGAAGGCCAGAGACCCCTCAACTGCCCCTCCTCCCTCTCGCCTTTTTCTTGCACTAAACCTGGGGGGGGGTCAGTCAGGGATGCTTCAGCTAGTGAGCCTCCGTGAGGGAGCTTTGTGCCCCCCATCAGCCATGGCCCCTGAGGGACCCTGGAGAGAGAGAAGCGGGAACCCCCTCCCAGCACTGCAGAGAAGCTTTGTAGCACTAGGAGCTGCCCCCTCCCGCCGATGTCCTTTTCAGAGGGGAGGGTCTCCTGTCATGTGCCATATGGTTTGGAGCCTTTTGGGAGGGGGGGGCTGGGCAGTCAACCTCCCCCCCCCAGCTTCCTTCTGCCTGGATGTCCTCCCTCACCTGCCCCATGGGAGACTGGCTCTTTGGGGGGGAACTCTCCCCCAGAGTCTGCCCCCTCCCCCCTCACAAAGTCTTCCACCCCCAACCCCCCTCCCTTGTCAATCAGTGCCTGCTGAGTCATGTCCACAAGTGACACTTCTGCTTTCGGAAGCCGCCTCCCCCCCCCATCCCCATGTCCTGCTCTTGTCTTTTGAGGGGGGCAGATTTTGGAAAATCTGACTGGGCCAAATTTAACCCCCCCCCCGCCCCCGAACTGAGGGCAGAGAATCTGCACTGCAAGCCAAAGGGACTTGCTTATTTACGCTTAGACTCCCCCCCCCTCGTAGCAAAGCCACCGCCTGGGTGGGGATGGGGTGGGGGTATGAGGATGGGGGACGCGTCCTTGGCACGTTGTTCCTTCTTTGCACCACCTCATTTCAGGGGTCTCCCGGGGGGGGGAGGAAGGGTCCACTCACTGTGCTCAGTTTTTGTTTTTTTTTTGTAAACTGCTCCACCCCCCCCTCCTGGTCCTTCCCCTCGCTCCCCCCAAAGAAGACTGGAGTTTATATTTTCAAGAAAAATATGGACCTTCGTTTTTAAAGCTTATATCTATATATGCTCACAAAATCTATATATAGCAAACACAGATGTGTTGCACTCAAAATGTCTATAGAATATCTATAGGAGGAGAAACAAAGTGTATTTAACGAATGTGCCAAAGTGTTTTCCTTTTGCGACGGCAGAACTGGCCTCGTGCTGAGGTTTCCCTGTGTGTGTGTGTGGGGGGGGGGGATGCTCACACATTGGAACACACACACATACCCTGGAGACGGATTGGGGAGGTGGTGCCTTTTCAGCCCAAATTCTATGGGGAGACCCCTCCCCTCCTTGACTCTCTGGCTGTGCATAGATGGCCTTGAGCTGGTTGTGCTCCGATGGGAAACCCCGGGAAGTGGAAGTTGGGACCCCACTCAGTTGGCTCTACTCCAGGGGGTCCAGCCTTGGCCACTTTCAAGGCTGGTGGGAAAGTCTACCCGTCTTGAATCTGGCCAAGGTTGGACGTGCCTGGTCTACACGATGGTCTACAGCAGAGCCCAGGATGGCTGTAGGAGCCCCCGTCGCCAGCCGGTGCTGCCCAGGAGGGGAGTCCTAGAGGCTGAATCTGCATAGGCCCAGTTGAGGGGGGGGAAGCGGGGGTGTCCCTGGCCTTCCTTTCAGCCATGGCCCCAGGGTGCCCTCTGCTGGAAGACTGGTGCAGAGGCAGCCCCTGCCAGGGCCCCAATTCAGCATTGGGGGGGGGCATTGCAGGGGGCCGGCTGGAGGGTAAGGCCAGTGTGGCTCCTCCCTGTCCACAGAGACCACTGTGATGCAGAGCCACGTGGGGAGGGAAGAGGCTGTATTTGGGGAGGGGGTGCCTGGCCGCCTGTTTCTGGTTCACCCACCCCAGAGCCGGGGGGGGGGGCACATCCATCAGATGATCTCGCAGAGCAGGTCGGTGCCGGACAGAGCCAGCCCAAGCAGGATGCCAGAGAGGTGACCAGTGAAGGAGCTCCTGTGTCAGGGAGAGAAGCACAAGGACGTAATTGTGGCTTTGATCGTGGACCACCCATCTCCCACCCACTGTGGGGCTCCTCCTGGATGTCCTCCCCTAAGTGGTTATTGACAACTCCGAAGTTTGGGAATGAGGTGAAGCAGCATCTGAGGCTCCCAACCCACATCGCTTGATGCTCTTCAGGCGGCTTAAGTTGGGCATGAGGTTTGCTCTTCTTCCGTGGCTCAGTGGAGGAGGCCAGGCTGAGATGTTGGCCCAGTTGCCTCCAAGTCCAACTTTAATTTTTTTCCTTTAACTGAGTGCTTAATTAAATCCACAAGATATCAGGCGCCATAAAGATGGCCAGGAAGCCATCAAGGCGAAGATGGGTAGGAGAATCTATGATGTTACTCCATGGTCCACTCTGGTTGCCAGTAAGTGGGATGGCCTTAAGGGCAGATTAAGGGAGGGCAGTTCTGAAGACACAGGATTGGGAGCGGGTCCCACCCACCGGGGACCATCTGCATCTCCTTGGAGGCATCTGACCTAGGATGGCCCTTGGGTGGGTGGAAAAGGACGCCTCTGTGGAGACACGGTGACGGCCACTATCTGGAATGGTTTCAAAGAGCGTCATGGAGGGAAGGTCCATCCCATCAGCCTTGGAGATTCAGGGTTGCCAGCCAGGTGGGAGAAGAGGCCTCCAAGCCCCACGTCTAGGGGAATGTCTCCAGACCCTGCTTGGGAGCAGCCCAGAAGCCCCTGGCCGCCTGGCCTCCATTGCCGGATCAAGAGGGGGCCAAAGGGTCCTCGGGTCCTCACCTGGGGTAGAAGAGCGCCAGGGCCAGGCATTCCAGAATGCAGAGCCACCTGGTGGTTATGGCGATGCCTGTAGCCATGGTTGCCACGGGGAAGGTCTCCACCTGCCTGCCCATGGCTTCCAGGGAAAAAAGGACTCCTGCAGCACATCAGGGTGGAAACAGGAGGGGCCGTGTGAGGCAGGAGGGAGGGTCCCTCCCAAGACCACCACTCCTTTCCCCTTCTGGCACCCACAGAGGTCCCAGGATGAATGGCCCGGAGCGACAGTCCTCACCCTTCTGGAGAGAAGCCGCTTGGGACTTTGGGCTTGAACTTTGAGGAAGGGGCAACTCCCCCTCCCTGTATCACACAGCCGTAAGACCCCCAGGAGGGATCCTGGGAAGCAGCAAGGGAGGGCAGCTGCCCTCTCCCCTCCTGTTGTGCCAGGGACCTGCAGCTGGCTCAGAGGCTCTGCAGGAGTCTCCAACCAGCCCCCACTGCCCTCCCGCTCACTTCTGGGCTTGAGACCTCAGGGAGAGGGAGCTGCACCTGAGAAGCCCACCGCGCAGTGCTCCCAGTACCAATGGTGCCCGGTCACCAGCGCCAGCAGAGAGTTGAGCCCGAGGTGAGTCAGCCCCCCCAGCAGGGCCAGGACCAGCAGCAGGGCCCCCGTCCGGAGGGTGCCGACCTCCTGCTCCAGGCCCCAGCCCAGCCAGAAGAGGGTGCCCATGTTGAGAAGCAGGTGGAAGATGCCCAGGTGGTGGAAGGGGGCCCAAAGCAGCCGGCCCCACTGGCCCTGGCCCCACACGGACTGCACGCTCAGGCAGGTTTCGCTGGGGGGGTGGACAGGGTGGCAGAAGAAGGCCACGTTGGTGGCCACGAGGGCCAGGGTGGCCCAGGGCACCATGGGGCAGCCTCCCCCCTGGCTGGGCAGCCTGGCAAGGGAGAGAGCAAGGGCTCTGTGACCTCAGGGCTGATGCCACCCCCTTCTTTGACCCTGGGACCCTGCCTTGGGGATGGGGCCCTGCAAGGATGCCTCCCAGGGGCCAAGCACCCTAGGGCTTGTACTGCCAGGGTCCTTGGAAGCCCCTCTTAAGATCTTGCCAGGGAAGGGGTTAAGGGGGCGGCAGCATTTGTGGCCCCTGCCCAGTTAGGGCCGATGGGCATCTGAGAAAGGCCCCTGCTGGGGTCCCGTGGGGTGGGGGTGGGGCTCAGTCTGCCTGCCCAGAGAATCTCCCCCCTCAGCCATGCTCTCCTGCCCCATAAACCGGCAATGTCAGGAGCCACTCAGCGGTCGATCCGGGCCTGCCCAGGAGTTGCCTCCTTCCAAAAAGCAGAGGTGGAATTGATGGTGGATCCAACAGCCACAGCTTGCAGTCAGCCGAGGAGAGGCTCGACCCCTTGATTTAGATTCCTGCCCTGGTCCTGGGGCTCATCCATAAAGCAAGAGCCAAGATCTCTCTCTCTCTCTCCCTCCCTCCCTCTCTCTTTCTCCCTCTTTCTCCCTCTCTCTCTCTCTCTCTCTCTCTCTCTCCCTGCCTCTTTCTTTGTCTCTCTCTCTGAGTCTTTCTGTCTGTCTGTCTCCCTCTTTCTCTCTCTGCCTCTCTCCCTTTGTCTCTTTTGCTCTCAAAGCAAACGAAAGCCAGGTCCAAGTTGCCGGAAGCTGGGCCCTCCTGCTGACTGTAATCAGGGCAGTGTCCCCTCGTGCCCGGACCACAGCCGAGTGTTTGCCCACAAACGCTGGGCTTGGAGCCGGCAGCAGTCCAGGTTTAGTAAACAGGCCAGGGTTGGGACTCAAAACATCACCCCACGCCTCTTGGGGGGGGGATGAATCTCGAGGCTGCTCCTGTGGGGCAGGGAAGGAGGGGGGCTGGCTCCTCCTGGGAGGGGGGGCTGAAGGACACTGTAGCCTTGGGCAGACCACGGTCCACGCGGGGTTGCCATTTCAAGACGACTCAAGTCCTCCTGGGCCTCCCTCAGAACCTGTGAATGAAACAGGGTTGGTGCTTAACCAGGTTTTAGAAAGCTTTTAGCCATCTTCGTCCTAACCCTAACCCTGACACAGCATCGTGGGCCCCCTGCAGTGCTTAACCGGAGCTGTGGCTCACTAACCCTGGTTTATGGCTTAGTGTGTGGTGTGGCTGTGTTTATTTTGGGAATAAACCGAAGGAAGCTTAGCCATTTGGGTCAGTCCCCAGACAGCCCTGAAGCTGCTCCAGATACAAGGCAGGTGGGGCAGCCCCCAAGGGAGCAGCTCGGGGGTTGTGCCTGCCACGCCAGGAGACCTCGGGGCACATCACACTCTGAGCCACCAGAGCCAGGGGCTCCTTCTGCCCTTTGGCAATGAGTGCCGGGCGCTGGGTCTGGGGAGGGTTGCGCGCTGTCCCTCTTGCGACACTCAGCAGAGCCACATCGCTTCTTCATTTAGGTTCACCCACAAAGCCAGAGGAGAGCCCCCGGCCTGCCTCATGGCGGAGAGAAGGCTGATGGCGCATGGCGGGTGGCGCTTCCTGTTCCAAGCCATGATGCCCATGGAGAGGATCAGACATGGGCTCCATAAACTTCTGCACCCATGTTCCTCTGCAGCTCACCCCCACCCCCTGGGTGGGTCGTAGCCTCCCCTTCCCCAGCTTCTCTGCCTCCTGGGAGGGGCCCGGTACCCCATTGTGGAGGGCCCCCGTTGCACAGCATGAATACAAAGAGGAAGACGGCTCCCCTGTGAGCCCACAGCTCTCTTACCCTTCGTAGAGGGGATGGTCCTAAGGCCCCCTCCACCAAAGGAGCCCTGGGGGGGGGGAAATGGGGCCTGAACCACTTGTGGAAGATGATTTTTCCATCCTGAGTCAGCCTGGGAGCTGTGGGTTGGTAGGGTCTGGGCTGATGGAGGGGGGCGGGGGGGCAGGGAAATGTCATGGCTGGGAGGGAGCAGCCCCCGTACAGAGAGGTCTTCCTTATCGGGGGCCACTGTTTGCTGTAAATACCGCCCTTCTGCCCTTGGCCAGTCCTTCCCTACTCTGGGTGGTTGGTGAAGGGGCAGCAGCCTGCTCCTTCCGCTTCCTTCCCCCCCCCCAGCTGCAGAAGGCAAGTGGGACCCTCCCAGCCACCACTGGGAGCCCTAAACTATTTTCCCTGGTTTGCCACATTAAAACCTCTTTTTCTCTGTTCCTTTCACAGAGGGCAACTTGCTTGGCTGCAACTCGAGAGGCATCAGATGACTTGGGGAAAACACGGAATTGCAGTCGCTGGGCTGGGGGGGGGCAAGGGGGGCATTTTCTTTCCAGAAAAGGGAAGGCCGCCTGCAGGGTTTCTTACCGGCACTCCCTCATGAGGGGCCGTCTGGCCACGGTGCCCTTTGCCAGCTCCCAGCCACAGATGCCATCCTCCGTGGCTGCCTGGAAACGCCGGCTCCCTTCCTCCCAGGGAGCGGCCTCCACTCCCTGCCGGGGGCAACAACACAACACAACAACAACATAACCATCAGCCGCCACTCAGCTCATCTGGGCCTGAGCACCCTGCCAGAAAGCTGCCTCCCAAAGAGGGGTCTCCAGAGTCTCCTGCGCCTCCCACCCTGCCAGCTTCCTAGGCTGCCACCCCCCCTTCAGACTGGTGGGAGGGCAAGGGAGGCCTTGGATGCCCCCTCCCGTGGGCTGGCTCTTCAGGGGGCCTGGGCTTCTCTCCGTGGCCCCTCCAATCTTTCATCTTTCATGGATATTATTATTTGTTTCATTGTTGTGAGTCACGCAGACTTAAGTTGGTTGCCGTAGAGTTTGAATAATTGCATAATAATATCTGGTCAGGAATCCGAGGCTGTTTGTTGGAAGGATCTGGTCCAAGCTTCCACAATGTCAACAAAAGAAGAGACTGGACAGCCGCCTGTGGCAGGGGCCTCCTGCTTGAGCAGGGGGTTGGACTAGAAGACCTCCAGGGTCCCTTCCAGCTCTCTTCTCCTGGACCGATTGAAAACCTTTTCAATCTTTTCCGACCCATCCAACCTCTCTTGGATACCAGGGAATACAGAAGCCGGGCGAGGCAGGGAGGCCATCCCTGGGCACGGAAGCTCCCTGGGTCAGGTTGAGCCGGGCCGAGAGGTCCCCCCTGCGGGGTTGTTGTTCTGCCATCAAAGGAAGCAGCAACTCTCCAGGCCCCCGAAGAAGAATCCGGATTGGGGGAGCCTCGCATGACAAGCTGCTGAGTTTGGCTCCCCGGCGGCCCCAGCCCCGCGACCCCCGTCCTTCCATGGGGGAAGGGGCGCGCCCAGCTCGCCTCCCGCAGCCGCAAGAGGCACGGGGGGGGGGCGGAGGGGGGGCGCTCCCGATTGGCCGGGCCCTGGCTTCAGCTGGCCGGAGGACCGGGGCCGCCGCTGATTGGCCGGCAGCGGCAACGCCCAAGCGCGGCTCTGCCAGCCCCGCCACATCCACACGCCCAGCCGCCTCTTCGGCCTCGCTAAGCCCGGGAGAGGGAAGCCGAGCTTCGCCCACCGCACCCGGGGCTATTCGGGCTGGCGCAAAGCAGCCTCGCAAAGCCAGCCGCCCCCCGCCCCGTTTGCACGGCTGGACGAGTCGGTGTCCGAATCCGGGGCAAGGAGGCAGCCCGGCGGGGGAGGGGGGTGCGAATCCTGCCACGGGGGGGGGCTGTCGTCCTTTCTGGCTACTTACTGCCCCCCCCAAATCCCGTGGCTTCTTTCTGCAACCCGCTTAACGCCTTAAAGCGAAGTCACTCAAATCCAGCCAGTTCCGCACGGCCGGACTTCCGACGGTCGTCGAGGGTCGCCAAGCGGCCTCCCGGTTGGGCTGGCGCCCGATCCGAGGCCGATGGGGGGAGTCGCCATCCAAAGCCTCGGCGGGAGGCCCCGAGAAAGGGTCCCCCTGGGTTCCAGGAGCCCCGTGGAAGGCTGCGCTCTCAGGAGGGCGGGGGGTTGGACTAGATGCCCTCCAAGGGCCCTTCCAACTCTGCCCATCTGAGCCGGGGTCTCGGAAGGCGGCGAGGCCCGCCCTGCGGAGCGCCGTTTTCCCCACCGCTGCTCCGGAGCCCCCCAGCTGGGCGGAGGGCGCGCCGGGGGCCGGGCAGGTGGGCTCCCCCGACGTGCCCAGCGCGAGCCGAGGGGCGGGGCTTGGCGGGGCGGGCCGGCCTCGCCCCACGCATCGCGCCCCTCCGGACCTGCGGCCGGGCCGGCGCCTTCCGCGCAGGGAGGGGGACTCCCACTGGCGTCCCGGGGAGGGCACCAGGCCGGGGGCGCTAGGACCGCGGCGGTGGCGGCCCGCTCCGGCTGCGGCAGCGCTGTGTATAAAGTCTGGCCGGGGGAGCTGGGCGGGTCGGCCCTCCGCCTCCCGCGTGCCCGGCCGGGACCCTCCGCTGCTGGAGGCGCCGGGGCAGCCGGCCGCGCAGGGGCGTCGAGCTCCCCGAGCGGCCGGAGCCAGGGCTGCCCGCTTGGCACGAGGCGGCGGGGCGGGTGAGTCGCGGGGGGGAGGGAGAGGCTGCCGCCTTGCCTGCCACGCCGAGCGGCCCCCCTCACCACGGCCGCCGGGCTCTGGCCGACTTTGGGCGCCGAAGAGGCGCGGGGTCCTGTCCCTAACGCCCCCCCCGACGCCGACGCCTCCGTGGCCACTTTGGAGTCCGCTCCGCTCCTCCTCCCGACCGGCTGGCGGGGCTGCCTGGTTGGATTAGGCGAAAGCAAAGGGGGCTCCGTTCTCCCCCCCCACTTTTTTTGGCGGAAGGGCCTTGAAACAGACGGGGGGGGCGAAGGGCCCGGGCTGGGCCCTCCCGAGCGATGCCAAGCGGGCCCCGTTGCCCGAGAGCCGCCGCTGCCTTTTGCCCGGCAACTCTGGCCAAGTCCGCTCTGGGGGCAACGCTGGGGCGCCGCCGAGACCCCCCGCCCCTCTCCGCCCCCCCCCGGTGCTGCTTTCCTCTTTGCCGGGGACTTCCGTGAGACGCCGCCCCTGACCTGCTTTCCCTCCGGCCCTTGCCTTCCCCAGGGATCCCGCGCCCCGGAAAGGCGAACTTGCGCTCCTCCGCGCAGCTGCCGAAGGAAAGCGGGCGCCGGAGCCCGAGACGGAACCGCTTGTCGTGACCGGCTGCTAAGTCGATGAAGGGCCCCGGACCGCCTGCGCGTGACTCCCCTGCCGTTCCCCGACTTTGATTCCGCTCAGACTTCTTGCAAACCGAGGAGACTTTGGAGCCGGGAAGGTTCCCTGCAAAGCGGAGGCACAGATGGGGCCTTGTTAGAAGATCTCCCGGCCCTTCCTTTCCTTCTGGAACTCTGCTGGCCAGCTGGGGGGGGGCTTTGGTGACAAACGGGAATCATTTTCTGGCGTGAATGTGAGGAGGAAGAGAAGGAAGGCGGCTGAGGTTTCTGCTGCTGGAGGAAGACTTTCTCAAGCAAGCCCCCCCCCCGGAATTAACTCCTGAAAGGATCCTTTGGCCTGAGACCTCCAGTGGGCATCAGCGGCCAGGTGGGGGGTGTGTGTGTCTGGCTGTTCTGCGGCAGAAGAGAGCCAAGCCCCCTCCCCTTGGTGTTCGGGGCAGCCGCAGGTGGTCCTTGGGACAGGTATCTGGGCAGAAGGGGCCTTTCCTGCTTGCCCCCCAAGGCAGGGCCCTTTTGCTCTGGTCTGCCCAAGAGGGATGCAGAGTGGCTGCCCCCCTGGGCTGACAGCCCCCCCGGCTTCACCCTCCACTTGGCTCCCCCACCATGGACCCTGGAAACGACCCCCTCCTCTTTGCCGACGTCCGCCTGTGCGGCTACCTTCGCAAGCAGAAATCCCGCCGCCGTCGCTACTTCGTGCTGCGCTGTGGGGGAGAGCGAGGCCCCCCCCGACTGGAGTATTATGAGAACGAGAAGAAATTCCGGGCCGGGGGACTCTGCTCGCGCCCCAAGAAGACCCTCCTCCTCGAAGGCATGCTGACCATCAACAAGCGTGCGGATGCCCGGCACCAGCACCTGATCGTCCTCTGTGGGCGTGAGGGCACCTTTGGTGTGGCCGCAGAGAGCGCCGAGGAGCAGCAGGCATGGTACCTGGCCATGGTGGAGCTGCAAGGCAAAGGTGAGTCTGGGGGCAGCGGGGTGGGGGGCCAGTTGAAAGAGCCAGAGTTGCCTTCTGGGGGAGACCGGGGGTTGCAGCACCCATCAGCCCTCCAGCCCAGCTTTAGCCATGCCAACCGGGAATGAGGGGCATTGTGGTTGAGCCTCAGCCAAACCCGATTCAGGTTCCGTGCCAGCCAGGCTCCATCCGGGGATCCCTTCTGAAGAAGCAAACGATTGATGGGGATCTTCCCCTCCTGGAAGGGGGTCTGTGCTCATGGCCAGGATGCTCCCCACATCTTCAGCTGGTTCTGAGCCCAAGTGTCCACCTATTGCAGACTGGCTTGGTTGCACTGCGGCCTCATTCCTGCCCCCTCTGGAGGCCCTCTGAGGAGGGATGATCCCAGGAGCCCCCCCCCCCGGCCGATACTGGTGGCTGCGGCATGGTTGGAGTGCATGAGGCAGAGCACCAGGGCTGTTGGGCTACAGATATGGGAACCCAGAGCCCATCATTCCCCATCAGGCTCCTGGTTTTACTTGGCTTCCCTCCCGGCCCTTCCTCACCAAGGGGACCAGTCCAGACTATCCGGCTGGCCTCAGTGCTGGGAAACTCTCCCCCCCTCCATGCCCTCCACCAGCTTCCAGCTTGTCTGGGGCGAATCTCTTCCAGCTGCCTCTGGAGTGCCAGTCTCTTCCCCCATCCTGGGCCCCCCAAGCCCCCCCCCGCTTATAATTCAGGGGAGCCTCCCAGCAGTCTCGCCCCATCGTCTGCCCCTCCCCTGAGTGTGGGGCATCCAGTTGTCAGCTGTGGGACTGGAGGCCCCTGGGGATCCCCGACCCCTTGGGAGATCCCAAAGCCCTCCCGTGGAGGCCTTGAATAACACAGTTATTTGGGGAATGTCTGAGAAATACTAGCGAAGGCTGCCCCGTCCCCACCGCGAAGGGCCACTTTGCTTCCTTTCTGCCTGCCTCGGGCGCTGGGTTGGCCGGTGGTGGAGCCGCCGCCTGGGGAGAAGCTCGGCACACAGAGGCTGGAGAGCAAAGGTCCCTTCCAGACCTTTGGGTGAGTCGGCTCCGTGCCCGAGTTGCTGCCGTGCGCCACCACCGAGGCCCGGCGTGCTCTTGAGGAGGAACTGGCACTGCTTCCGTGGCCAGGCTTGGAAGAGGCCCAGGTGCTCGGCCTGCCAGTGGCAGGCCGGCTGTGGGGAGGAGCGGGCGGGACCTGGACTTTGCTCTAGGGGAGGCTGGGCTGCTGCTGGCCATCGAGTCGGAGTCCTCCCTCGGCCGGCCGCAGCTTCCATCTTGGTTCCCTGGCCAGCAGCCATCCGCCCACTCTTGCTGGGGTGTGTGTGTGTGTGTGTGTGTGTGTGTGGCACATGTGCACACAGGCACAGGTAGGGCTCAGTACAGAGTGTTCTATTCTGGGAGGGCAGGGGAGGGGAGGGAGGGAGGGGCAGGGCAGAGTCTCCTAGCAGCTCCCAGAGTGTGTGGCGTGTGGCGAAGATGCTTCCCCAGGGCCACCTAGGGCCCCCGTACGGCTCCCCCCTGCCCTGCTGCTTCCTGGAACCAGCTCGGTTGCTTCCCAGGCAGGGATCCAGCCCTGGGGTCTCCCTGGCAACCGTCCCTCCCCCTTCCTCCAGGTGATGGAAGGGATTGCTTGCTCCCCTGACCTCCCCTCCCCCACAGTGTTGCTTCTCCCTTTCTTGGATGGGGGAGGGGCGTCTGCTCCGGCTCCCTTCCCCAGGCTTTCTCCTGCAGCCACGCAGAGTCTGGATCCCATCTGGTGCTTCCTCTGGCTGGGTTGGCCGGGCATGGAGAAGACATGGGGTGTTCATCCCCCCCCCAGCCTAAGAGAGACCCCCCCCTCCCCACGTCTACCTGCCGTGGGCCCCCCTCTCATGCAAGCCTTTGCTCCTTGCAGGAACAGCCCCCTCGGAGGGGCACGGTGTGGCTGCCCAGCCCGGCCCAGCATTCAAAGAAGTCTGGCAGGTGAGCCTGCGCCCCCGGGGCCTGGGCCACTCCCGGAACCTGGCGGGCGTCTACCTGCTGTGCCTGACTGAGAGGACGGTCAGTTTCGTGAGGCTGAACTCGGACGAGGCCGCCGTGGTCCTGCAGCTGCTCAACATCCGGCGCTGTGGCCACTCGGAAAACTACTTCTTCATGGAGGTGGGGCGCTCGGCGGCCACGGGGCCCGGGGAGCTCTGGATGCAGGTGGAGGACCTGGTGGTCGCCCAGAACATGCACGAGACCATCCTGGAGGCCATGAAGGCCCTCAGTGAAGACTTCCGGGGCCCCGGCAGGGGTCAGGCGCTGCCTTCCACGCCCATCCTGGTGCCTGCGCGCCGGCAGCCCCAGGGCAACCCTCTCCCTGGCCAAGGGGCCTTCCTGTGGAGGAGCCGCCCCGAGGGGGGGACGCCTTCTTTGGGTTGGAGCCCCGCGACCCCAGGGCAAAAGAAGCCAGTGGCCAGGAAGCCGGACTCCTTGAGTGACTACAGTGCCATGTCGTCTGACGAAGGTGGCTCCAGCCCGGGGGAGCTGCGCCCCCCCAGCACACCCGACCTCCTGAGCACCATGGTGGTGGATGGGGAGCTAGACTACATCAGCATGGGCCAGCGGGCCTCCCTCGACGGAGCCGGCCTACCAAAGTGGCCCTCAGAAGGCGTGGCCGTCAAGCGGGCATCTCTGCCTCCGCTAGTGCTGGGCAAGGGCACCCCCGGCCTCCTGCGCCGCAGGCAGAGCGCCAATCCTGCCGCGGTTTCAGCAAGCTACCCCGAAGGACTGAACCTCCATGGTGCGGACCCTGGGTACATGGCCATGCTGCCAGGAGCGGCCCTGGGCCCCGAGGAGCAGGACTATGTCCCCATGACACCCAGCAGCGTCTCTCCCCCCCGGGAAAGCGGGGGCTACATGCTGATGTCCCCCAGCAGGAGCTGCTCCCCGGACGGGATGGGCCAATGGGCCGTGGGGGGTGGGGAGAGCAAGTCTCTGGCTGGCGAGTACATGAACATGTCCCCAGCTGGGCAGGCAGCCCCAGACACCCCCTCGGAGTACTTGTTGCTGCCCCTCCTGGGCCCCCCTCCGGTCTTCTCCCCGCCACACTCCTCCAGGCGCGGCCCCAGAGCCCCCTGGCACCCCGCAGTCCCTCGGCGTCTCTCCTGCTCCTCGTCCACCAGCTCAGAGAGCCTGGAAGAGGCTGCCCGCTACCCCCTCGGCCTGTTTGCTGACCTGCCCGGAGGTGCCAAGGCAGCTGCATCTTGCTCGGGAGCCAACTATGTCAACCTGGCGCTCCGAGTGATGCCAGCAGACGCCAGTCAGGTGCCAGTGCCCAATAACTCCACTGAGGTGCTGCCTGGCCCCCCATTTGCGAGTTGCCACTGCGAGGCTGAGGGGAACACCGCCCCACTGGACTCGGACCCAAGGGAGAGTGGGCTGAACTACATCGACCTGGACCTGGCTAGAGAGGCTGTCCCGGACCTGGCCCGCCCTCTGCGTCCGTCTACCGGCCCCAGCCAGGCGGGACCACCCCACAGCTACGCCAGCATTGACTTCCAGCGCCTGGGGGAGCTGCCGGGGCTGGAGACAAGCCCCAAGGGGCCTCCAGGTAAGGGGGGGCTTGGGCTGCAGCTGCTGACCGGCAGCACCTCGTAGTTTGACCTGGATGGAAGTCTCTGGGCAGCCGGTTGTGTTGGCTGAAGAGGCTTCCCTGGCTTTGGGCACCCCACCCCACAAGCCATTTGGGGGAAACCCCTCCTAGGCCAGGGATAGGCTGCTGGGCTGCCATGGTTGCCAGCCTCCCTCTGGGTGCCCCGAGGGAGCCAGACCCCTTCACACAGCCCCCTCTTCTGGTTGGCCAAGGCGGTCGGGGGGGTGGGGCAGATGCTGCCTTCTTCTAAATTTACCCTCCCAGCAGAAGAGGCTTTCTCAGGCTGGGGTGGGGGTGAGTTGAGAGCAACTGTTTTAGGATGGGCATCAACCGGCCTGTCCAGCTGTTAGGAAACAGCTGGGGGTAGGCAAAAGGCAGGGAGCTCCTTCCAGAGGTTGGGCTGGTGGGGCAGGTGTGCCAAACGGGGGGGGACCCCAGAGAGCACTCTGTGCCCTCCGCCCTCCTGTGGGGTCCTCATTCTGAGCTGGGGGGCCATTTCATGGCCCCATTTCCACTTGGTCTCTCTCTCTCCCCCTCTCTGCTTCCTCCTCGTGTTTCAGCCCATCTTCCCTCTGGCATCCATTTTTCTTAAGGTGGGGGTGTTTCAGGGATGCCCACATTGCCCACAAAGTCCCCTCTTGTGAAGGGGAAGGGGAAGCTTCAGGCTGGGTCCAGAGAGGGTGCCCTCCTGATCGCTTTTCTCAGGTGGGGTGGGGGCTCTCTCCGGTCTCCCTTGGCAAGCCTCTCCTGTCCCCACCCCCACTCGGGACTCTTCCCACTGTGGCAGCTGTGATGCTGCTTCCGAATTTGGGGGCTGAGCTGGAGGGGGGCTTGTCCCTTTTGCTGAGCCCCCACGGCAGAGGTGGCTCCCCTGGGCACTGCTGGCGGGTCAGTCTGGGGGACGATGGGCTAGTGAAGCTGGGGCCGGACACGCTGCCCCCCTTTCCTTGTGGGGTACTCAGAAATTCCCAGCTGCTCACTTTTAGGGGAAAACCCCTCGTTTCTGAAACCATCCTTCTGGTTGTTTTGAGCCAGGCCTGTGCAAAATGCCCTCTGAGGGCATGCAGAGTGCCTCACCTGAGCTATGGGCATTTCCTAGTTGTGCTTCCAGATGTTGTGGTTTTGTAGGGAATGTGGGGCACAGGCATTTTCTTGGACGACTGCAGCTGGTTCCACGCACTGCTCCAGCTGTATTTGGGGGCTGCTGCAGTCCACATTGCCCCATATTTCCATTAATTGAGCAGAGGGGGGAGGGCAGTGAGCAAGCTCCTCTAGCAATTCCCATTTTTCTCCCCTGCACATTTTGCTTTGTCTTGTTCTGGAGTGTGGTCAGACTTGGGGGTCCCCGGCATCCAGTCTTGTCCACCTCTGCATATGCACAGTTCTGGGGAGGGTCTCTGGGGGGCATCTTTGCTGGGAGTCCCAGCCTTTCTGAGTGTGAGCGAGGGGTTAGTTTTCATGTTTTAACTTTCTTTATTTGTTCCATAATTGCCCAATGCTTTGACGTTTTTAATTATTTTATGTCAGTATTTATGGCTTTGGAAGCTGCCCAGATTCACTTCATAGTGAGATGGTGACCCCTAAATTAAAAAAAATAAAATGCAATAAGAAAATAAAATAAAAATAAAATGATTATAATAAAATAAAATATAAATAAATAAAAATAACATTAAAAACTTTGTTCCTTCTTTCCTTCTAGAACTCTGACTTTCTGCCGGGAGCTCCAAGGCATTTCGGCATCGGATGGCCTCCCTCTCCTCTCCCTCGGGGGCGGGACAAGCCGTTTCTCCCTTCTGCCCCCCCCCCCCGTCCTGGCCCTCTGCCCATGCCCATGAGCCAGAGAGTCTGGGGGAGGGGTGCGCAAAGAGGGGGAAGACCCCCAAAGCCCTTCTTGCTGGGAATGAGGGAAAGGAATGGATTTGACCCTCCCTGTGGCTTTGTGCCTTGGGACCCCCCTCCCCCTCCCCTCAGACTTGTAACCTCGGTCCACCCCGCACCCCTCCCCAAATGTCAGCTGCATTCCTCCTTCCCAGCCTTCCCATACAAGGCTGGTCGCCCCTCCCCCCTTTTGCTGCTGCTGCTGCTGCATTTTGCACAGGCCTGGCCCCACCAGTGTCTTCGGTGGGTGCAGCCCCCCCCTCCTGCAGAGACCCCCGTTGTCTGGGCTGGCCAAAGAAACTCTGCTCCGTTCTGTGCCTGCTTTCTGGCCTTTAAAATAAAGACCATTTTAAGTATGGAAGAAAAAGGCGGGACTCTTGTTTTCTTCCAACCCACCCCCACCCCCACCAAAATTGGGTAAAAGCTCCTTATTGACCCTCTGTGCAGACCCCCCCCCTCCCTGGAGGGTGGCTGGGAGCCAAGCAGACAGCAGTTTGCACCCAGAGCCTCCCGTGTGGCACTTGGGGGGTCTGGCAGAATCTCCTGGGAAGCTTGTGAGATGCTAAAGCCCCACTGTGCCCCCACCCAAAGTAGAGCTTCACTTCGCAGAGGATGTTGCAGCAATGTATGATTATCCCATTTTCGGTTCACGGCTGGCCCTTCAATAGGAATCCTAATTTAAGGAGGGTGAGCTGTGTGCATGTGGGGGGGGGGAGGATGCCCCTGTGATGGGGAGGGCAATTTGAGAGGGTGTTACCAGTGGCAGAGAGAAGGGAGCACCCCAGCAGACCCTCAGGAGACCCCTCCCTCCTCCAGCGCAGGGGAGGCAGCCAGTGCTGGGTGGGGCGGGGGCTGGGTGGGTCCTGCCTCCCAGAGGCTGCAAAATATGGAGACCCCAGAGCAGAGCCAGGGAGCAGCACCGAGGTGTCAAATGAGCGGGGCCAACAGCCCCTCCCTCTGATGCAGCTCCCAGATGTGGCAATTTAGGGCACGGCCCTTGTGCATGTGCAGAGTGCAATTCTTTGCACAGCTGAGAGTCCCTGTAGGATGGCAAGAGAGTTGCTGGGGAGCCAGGGAAGGGGCAACGGCTGGCTGATGGCAGCTCTTCTGCCATGCGGGGGAGCAGCAGGGCAAATGGCCAGCCAGATCTGGGGATTTCTGCTGGGAATGGTCAGTTTTAGGTGTGTGTGTGTGTGGCAAAATGACCTCCATTTCAAGGACTGTCTTCTGGGGGGGAGAGGGGGGCTGCCGTCTCTTGCAAAGGCCGGGCATCTCTCTAAGGGCTGCTGTGGCCGGATCCCCCTGCCCTCCTGAGGGCAGCTGCTTTGGGGCTTCTTGGAACTCTGCATGGGCACCGCTGCCTATTGTGCCCACCGTCACTCGCTCCCACCCTTCGGATGAGTCTGTGCCAGGCACCCCTGGCATCCCTACGGGACCCCTCCCTGGAGGGAAGAGAGAAGGGCCCAGATGGGCCCCCATTTGGAAAGCCCGTCTCCCCTTTGTCCAGGGACCACAAGAGCAGCCTGGGAGCCTCATTTGCTGCTCTTGGTGAGGGTCCCTGGCCAGACTTTCCCAAACAGCAGATTCAGCCCTTTCCCTCGTCCATGGGGGAGCTGGGCCCGTTCCCCGCCCCATCCCCTGCGGCAACCCCAAAACTACCCCAGGAGAGAGCGGGGGGATGCCTGGAATTCACACAGGAAAATGTCCACCATCTGATTCCAGAAAGGCAGTCCTCAACTTACAACTATTCGCTTAGTGACATTGTAAAAAAAAAAAAAGACTTACGACCAGTTTTCTCACGACTGTTGCAGCATCCCCATGCTCACGTGATTACAGTTCAGATGCTTAACAACTGACTCACACTTATGACGACCGCAAGTGTCCCGGGGTCTTTTGCGACCTTCCGGCAAGCAACGTCCATGGGGAAGCCGGATTCACCTCACAGCTTCTACAACTGCAGGGATTCACTTAACAACTATGGCAAGAAAGGTCGCAAAATTGGGCAAAACTCACCTAACGACTGTCTCACCTGGCAACACATTTTAGCCTCAGTTGTGGCGAGTCGAGGACAACCTGTAAATGTTTTAGCGCAGGGGTCTCCAACCTTTATGCCTGGAGGACTTCAACTCCCATAATTCCCCAGCCAGCAAAGGAACTCTGGGAGTTGAAGTCCTCCAGGCTTAAAATGGCCGAGGTTGGAGACCCCTGCTTAAGCGGAAAGAAGGGCTGGAGTTCCCACAGTCACTCAGGCGGGAGCAGGCGCTGGCGGTTCCCAGCCGGCCCCCTCGGCCTCACTCGCTGTGTGCCCCCCCCACTGCAGCCCTCAAGAGTGACAGGAGGCCAGAGGTCCCTGGAGATGGAGGGCCCGCCTCCCTCGTTGCCCAGTGACCACCCTGGGGTTCCGGAAGGCGGCTGAGGCCGGCGGCTGGAGGCTCTGCGTGGGCACCCATGGGGCGAGCGGCAGGGTGGGCTGTGGGGCTCCTGATGAACTGCACTCTGTGGCGCCTCGGCTGGTCGCAGCGGCCCGGCTGGTACTACGGGGGTCTGGAGGCCCCCTTTGGGAAGACCCTCGACCCCTCCCAGATGCCCGGGGGCTTCGCCCTCAGTAGCCAGGCCCTGCTCTGGTACGCCTACTGGCTGATTATCAGCATGCTGGGCGTGATTGCCGTCTCCTCCATCGGCCTCTTTCTCCAACAGTTTCTTCGTGCCCAGCAGGTGAGGCCCTGGCGGAGAGGAGTGTCCCCCCAACCCCATGGCATCCATCCCCTGGCCTAGAAGTCCTGGGCAGGGTCCCCAGCCGCACCCTTGCCTTTGCCCAGGCCTTTCCTGCACCGAGCCCCCCAGTGCGAGTAGGAGCCTCCCCTCCAACCTAGAAAGGGGGAACTGAGCAGCCTTGCTTAGGCGGGATTCAGTTCAGGCCCCCAAGAAGTTAAGGGGCTCCCCAAACCTCCCGCCTCTTCAGCTCTTGCAGCATTCAAAGCAAAATTAGCTGGCGGAACTCCCTGCCACATGAGCCTCTCTCAAATCCCTTGGCATTTCTCTCTCTCCCGGTCAAATTTCTGGGCTGGCTTCTTTTGCAAATTTAAAAGGGGCCCATCAAACCACGATTAAGACATTGGTACATGACACTTCCTGCCCCCCCCAAATCCTCACCGCCGCCTGGAGAAAATTATAAAGGTTTTGAGGCAGGCCAGGCACGGGCCCTAGGGATCTTGGGGGAGGGGGCTCCGAAGGGCAGGGCCAGCCCTTCCTCAGCCCCAGCCTCTTCTTCCTCAGAATCAAGGGAAGGAGGAGACGACAGCCCGGCGAGTAGACCCAGAAGAAGCTGCCTTGATGGAAGCGCTGCACCTGTTGGATGCCGTGATGGAGAAGACCTGGCGCCACCTGCACAGGCTGGAGAGCCGGCGGAGGAGCCGCAGAGGGACGTAATCTCCGGGCCCCATGGAATAAAGAGGCCCTGGGACACCGCTTGCCCCACGGCTCTTTTCTCCCCCACCCCTTCCAAAGGGGGCCACCTACTCCCTCCCCCCCACCCTCGCCAATAGCGGCCACGTGGGCGGGGGGTTGCAGCCCCTGGGTCTGGGGCCTGGGTCTCCAGCAAGCAGGAAAGGGGGTCAACTTACGAGGGTCCTGAATCCATGGGGCAGAAGGAAGGCGGCAGCGAGACCTCGGTTTGCAAGGAGCCCCAGCTGGGGGTCTTTCTCTCACCCTCATCTGACTTTAAAGGGGGAGCAGCTCCTGGGGTGACTTTTGGGGGGCTGTTCAGGGACCCACGGCTAATTCCCAGGCGCTTGTGGGGTTCCCCAACGTTTAAATGCTCTTGAATCTGCAGTGGGGCCATGGGGGAGAAGAGTAGGAAGGGGGGGTAGGGCCCCCCCAAAGCTATCTGAGAATGGGGGGGGGGCGTGACCAGAGCTGCAACGTGGCTGGGCCCAGAATGGCTGCAAATGGGATGTGCCCTCCCCAGAGCCTTCCGTAGGCAGAGCCCCCCACAATAGTGGGGAGGGAGACCCGGCCCCATGGCTGGGCCAGGCCAGGCCAGGCCAAAGTCCAGCTCATGGGAGTCCGGCCCGAATGTTCCCTGGGAGAAGAGCAAAGACCTGAAAGGATGAAATTTAACTTTATTCTGTCCGTGAAGACTAGGAGGCGGCTCAGTTCCCCAAATCAGATGGCCAACCGTGGCAACTTTAAGACTTGTGGACTTCAACTCCCAGAATTCCCCAGCCAGCATAGCTGGCTTCTGGGAGTTGAAGTCCACAAGTCTTAAAGTTGCCACGGTTGAACACATAACAGAAAGTGTGTGTGTGTGTGTGTGTGTGTGTCCCCGTCCCAGGGGCTCTTAAGGGCCCCCCCGCTCGGCCCCACTGTCAGCCTGGGGTCCAGCTTGTGCTGCTGCTGGCAGCTCCAGAAGAGCAGAGACGGCCTGCAGCTCCTCGCTGGAGAACCAGCGTCTCCTGGTGCAGAGGCTGGGAGCGGGAGGGCTCTCCCGGGGGGCCATGATGGGGGCCGGGGTGTCCAAATGCAGCCGGTGGAGGACCTGGAGGGAGAAAGGCAGGGGAGAGCTGCCCCACAGCCCTTCCTTCGGGCCAGGCAGCCCCATCACAGTTTGGGGAATTGGGCACAGCGGAGCTGCGGTGGGCTCGGAGTTACCCCCCTCCCCTCCGTGTTGTTTGCAAAGCCCCCTCCCCAGCAATTGGTGCCCCCTTCTAAGCCCCCCCCTGCCCCTACCCCCATGGGACCTACTTCCAGAGAGCAGCAGGACAGCCAGTTGTAGATCCGGTATCCGGGGGGCTGGGTGGGGTCTGTGTAGAAGCAGCTGCTGCAGTCCAGGAAGGGCGGGGGTCCTTGCAAGGAAACAGGGTGGGGAGATCATCTCAGAGGGGGTTTCAAACTGGGCCTCTTGGAGACGGCTGTGTGTGTGTGTGTGGGGGGGGATTCTTCCAAATGCTGGCTGGGGAATGCTGGGAGTTGGTCCATCCATCTTCAAGTGGCCCAATCTGCACAACCTCACCTTAGGTGGAGAGGGGGAAGGCTCTGGGACCCCTGGCCCTTCCTAGCAGAGGAAAGCCCCCTCCCTTCCTCTACTGAGAGCCCAAAGGAGCAGAGGTACCACCCTGCCAACTGCAATGGGTCACCTGCCCCTCCCCCAGCGGAGGCACCTGTGCCAGGGGCTGCCACCTCCCCTGTCTCCACCAGGCCAAGTCTTCTCCCCCGTTGCAGCAGGAGGACCCCATACAGTTGTCCCTCCCCAGAATCCCCCCCTGCCCCTCCCCTGCCACTCACCCGCTTCCCATGCTGGGCCTTCTGGAGGGGGGTGCTGGGAGCAGCGGCTGCAGCCCAAGATGGCCGAGTAGAAGGGCTGGAAGGACGGATGGCAGAGGGTCCGGCAGGAGCCCAGGCAGCCTGAAAGGCGAACCAGACCCAGGTCAGGCTGGGAAATGGGGGAAAGGAAGTGCTGGCTGCTGCCCTCCCCCCCCCCCCCCCGGAACCCCATGTCTGAGACTGCAGTGGGAGGCTGGCCTGGCCCACAGACCTTCAAGGAAAGGGACACCAGAGGGCAGGGTCCAGCCTGCCCACTCAGGGTCACTTGCTCTCTCTCTCTCACACGCAGAGACACGTGGCACACAGGGTCTTCCCCTTCTCCCTGCTGCCCACTGATAAAACAAGGTGCAGCCCCCCCCTTTGCACTCCACACATCCCAGCCCAGCTGCCGTCCCCAAACAACAACCCTGTGATGTAGACCACGCTGGGAGAGAGTTTTCTATGCAGGGAAAGCGCTGGAGGCTGCTGGGGACAACAGTGAAGCCGAAGGGGCTTTTTGTGAGGTGTCCATGGGGGACCCTTGTGCTATGCCCCCAAACCTGCTTCCTTGGATCAGCCTCTGCCCCACTGCCCCTCCAGGCCACCTGCTCAGCCTGAATCCTGCAAAGGACCACGGGCGGGAGGCTGCCCACTGCAGCAGGGCTGGCTCCTGGCACCTCAGACAAGAAGGCGGGCAGGGCATCCCCTCCTTGCCACCCTCCCCTGCTGTGGCTGATCTGCTTTTCCATGGCGGGGTGCGGGGGGAGAGGAAGCTGATGCAGAAGGCAGGACCAGAATGAGGCATTTTGGGGAAGGATCAGCAGAGGATGGCAGTTCCTTGGCCCTGGCACTGTGTGGGCAAAACCCTCCCTCCGGCTAGGGTGAGCACAGACCCTGTGGGCCTTGCCAAGCTCCCCATTCTGGCCTAAGTGCCAGTTTCCTTGCCCCTCCCCGCGGCCCCCATCTTATCCTCCCCTTGATCCAGCCTGACTGAGACCCCAGAAGCCCCCCAGACCCAGAGCGCTTCCAGGTCACAAACACCCAGCTCGCCCTGAGCCCCACTCACCAGCTCCCACACTCTGCCACGCCGGATCCCTTCCTGCCAGGGGTGGGTCCCTTGTCTGGGTTGAGGGAGCTCCTGTCACCTCCTCCTCTTCCTCTTCCTCTCCCCGGCCCCAAAGTTCCTCAAACATTTTTGCACGTCTGCAGAAGAGCAGCAGGGATTCCCAGAGTTTCCTGCAAAGAGATTTCTGGGGTGGGGTGGGCTCCGTGGAGGGCAAGCAAGAAGCAGGGTTCGGCAAGGGGGCCCACACAACCAGGGGTGCATCCAGGGACTGCAGGGGCCCTTCCCTGGGGGGCGGGGAGCGGCAGCCCCCATCCAGAGCTCCAGCCTGTTTCCACACCCACTCAGACACACCGACTGTGGCCCAAGAAGCAGCAGCTCAGCTCTCCCTGGTCAAAGGAGAATCACTGGTGGACAAGCACAATTCCTTATCAACTTACTCCTCTAGAAGAAGTGGCTTTATTGATGTTTTTATTAAAGACTAATTTTCCTCCTTTTAGATCAGGGGTCTCCAACCCTGGCCACGTTTTGTGGACTTCAACTCCCAGAATCCTCCAGCCAGAGTCGGAGTTGAGAAGTCTTAGTGTGGCCATGGTTGGACAACCCTGGTTTAGACTATCCAGGGCAAAATCAGAAGAAAAATAGACGGTCCTTTAACTGAAACCTACATTTTAATGAGCAGTAGCTTCCCTCGGGCCCTGGGGCGCCCTCCCCCTCCGCAAAAGACTCTTTAGGGATCGTCTCCGCCCCCCAGGAAGGAAGCGTGAAGAGAGAGGCCACCAGGAGGCGGCTGCCCCCCCACCCCCCACCCCCCCCAGCAGATCCCAAGTGTAGCGACCCCCTTTTCAGTCTCCTCCAGGAGGGCAGGAGGGGTGTATGTCTGTGGGGGGGGGCGGCTATTCATCCTGACCAGCAGCCATCCACGAAAGGCTGTTGCCGCCTCGTGGCAGGGAGTTCCACGCACCCCGCGTCCAATATCTTCAACGATGCTTTCCCGGGCCCTCTTCCCGGACGCAGCCCCCGCCGCCTTCCCACGAGGCAGGAGCGTCTCTGCCCGGCTCGCCGTCCGTCTCGGGGAGAAGAGCGGCCTGCAGCTCACCGCTTTCTCTTGCGCCCACCGCGCAGGACGGAGCAAGCGCGCCCCGCCGTCGCGAGAGTCGGAGCGGAGCCCCGGGAGTTCGCCCCCGCGGCCCCCGCGCAGCCAGCTCCGAGGCCGCCGAAGCCCCCCGGCCGGTCGGGGACCCGCAGCGCTTCCGAAGGCGGCCCGAAGGGGAAAGGAGCTCGCTCCCCCGCGGCCCCCGGGTCCCTTGCCAAGCGCCAGGGAGGTCAGCGGGGCCCGTGGCCCAAACGCGCGCACCCAGCCTCGGGCGCCTCACCCCGGGCTCTGCCGGAGAGCCGCGCTTCTCCGCCCTCGACGGCCCCAGAGCCGCCCACTCCGTCCGACGGCAGCGGGCTGGAACCGGCGGGGCCTCCCCCCTGCACAGCCCCCTCCCCTCCCCGCCACGGCCCGAGCCCCCCACCCCTCCCGTCGGCTGGCCTTGACTGATCTCCGGCCAAGGGACCCGGCTGAACCGTCAAGGCAGCCCGAAGGGAACGCCTGTCCCTTCGCCTAGGGATGGACTAGAAGACCTCCAGGGACCCTCCCGACGCCCTTGTGCCGTATTCGAAGCCGGATCTCAGCCGCGCGTCTCCGGCTGACTCGCCGGGCAACGGGACGGGGGGGGAGGGGGGGCTGCTCTCCAAGAAGGGGGGAGAAACGCCTCCCGTCAATCGCGATCGGTTTCCCTCCGCGGCCCCGCCCCTAAATTAGCGCAGCGGAGCAGCCGGACACGCCCCCGCCAGGTTTCTCTCCCAGTAGCCCCGCCCCCTTTCCCCAGGAGGAGGAGCTCGGTATCCCGTCAGGGTTCTGGCACGGCGTCATGACGTCACCGACCAGCGAGTGGGAGGCGAGAGCGCCTTCCTCTTCCAGCCGCTTTTGCTAGCTTCCCCCCCCCTCACCGAGGACTATTATGCAAGCTGAACCATTTCAATTTTTTTTACTGATTTAAATTTAAATCCGTGCAAGCGGTTTGTTCCCGGTGCAACAGCTGCAACACATTAACCCCTCCAGGTTCCCCTCCTGGGGAGGGTCTGGCAGAAAAGCCCCCCGCCCAGCCAGGCTCTGATCCGGCCTTCTCCGGGAAGGCTGGCATGACAAGGCGGGTGCCAGGTGGGCACAATGCCCAGAGTTCAGCCTAGAAGCCCAAATGCTCCTTTGGGGGCCCTTCCAGCCACCCTCCAAGCCCCCCGCCCTTTGGTTGCTAAGCGGGTGGTAGATTGAGACAGGCAGGACACACCTTGCCAGGCTCAGCCTCTTCCATTACTGCCCCTTTCCAAGAGATGCCCCTTGCCCCGTAGCAACCCCCACCTCACCCCATGGGCAGCAGCTGAAGAGAGCCTCCCTCCTCCCCTCTGCCAGGGGGCGGGGGGCTCCTGGCACTCCACAGCTTGAGCTGGTCCTTGGGGCAGAGACAGCTTGCCTCGGGGGTCCCCAAGAGTCTCTGTCCTGCCATGCCTGAGACCCACAGACCCACTGAAAAGGAAGCGAGGGGGACAGAAGCCCCCTTGCATCAAGGGGCCGGACGTCGGGCAGTGGCCAGAGCCCCACAGCTGCTGGGCAGGCCTGCTGAGAGCAGAAGGGGAGCCACCTCGCTTAGAAGGAGCCCCTCCTCCAGCTACACAGGGGACCAGGAGGGCCCCTCGCCTTCCTCAGCCTGGGGAAGGCTCCTTGCTGGCTAAGGAGGGTGAGGCAGAATTGACGCCAGAGTCTGGCCTGCCTGGAGTTCCCCCTCCCCAGTTTCTGCCTCCCAGAGCAGCTCTTCCTCCCTTCCACTGATGCAGAACATGGAGTGGGCCAGCTGAGAAAATGGGCTTTGTCCCCTGGAGGGTGGAGAGACCCTCGGCTGCTGCTTCCCACTCCCAGGGCATGGGGGGGGGGTGTCTGCAGCTTGTTCCCCGCCAAGAGGCTCCAGGCCCCCCCTCCCCCTTTGCCAGGCTGATGCCCACTCAATACTCTTGCAAGGAGTTTACACTGGCGATTTTCTTGCAGTTTAATGTAAATTTGTACAAACCAACCAGTCATGCAAAACGGTAGCCGTGTGACAGATGGAGGGAGTGACACCCAGAGGCTGGGCTGAAATACACAGAGCAGATTGGGGGGGGGGGGAGCGGAGGGGCTCCAAAATTACAACCATTGCGTCTTTCTCCCCAGCCTCCTACCGCCACCCCAAGGGATAAGATGCCTTTGGGTTAAATAGATGCCAACCTGGCCTTCTTTTGCCCATATCATACAAGTATGTACAGAGGCTCGGGGAAGGGGGCAGGAGAGGGAGGGACCCTCTTCAAATCCGGCCTGGCCCAGCTAATGGGGAGGGAGGGAGGGGAGAAGGAAACAAGATGGGGTCTCAAAAGTGCATGGCAGGAGGCTGTCTTCCACCCAACCCCTTGCGACTGGGGGCTGCTGCAGGTCCTCCAGAAAGCTGGCATGAAGGCAGTGCCCCCCCCCCCCGAGAATCCCTCCCTCCCCCCTTACGGAGCCCGTGGTGCGTCATCCCCCTCCGACCGACCGGCAGCCCCCTCCGACCCCCAGAAAGGCTCCTGCGCGGCAGAGACGCCTTGGCACAGATGGAAGGCAAGCTCATCGGGGGCTCCTGTGATGCAGCCGAGGGCCCGGGGTCTGGGGCCCCGGCCAGGAGAGCTTCCGCACCCACCCCAGGCGGGAAGGGGCCAAGCTCTGACCCAGGCGGTTTTCTATTGCACAGTCCTTCCTTCCTGCGGGGAGACCCGTGGCCACCCCCCAGCCTCCCAGTCCTTCGGGGGCTTGGCTGGGGTCAGGATTCTCCTCTGCGGGCTCCTCTTCGGGCTAAGTGGCCACACCGCGCTTCTGTGGGGGCGCCTCCATCTCCTGCCTCTGCTTCAGTTCCTTCATCCTGTTTGGGGGGAAGCGAGGGAAGGCAACCTCTGAAGGGAGGGGACGCCCTTATATCCCTGGAGCAGAACAAAGCACCCGCCCTATCTGCAGCTGGCTGCCCCCCACCCCTCCCAGGGCAAAGGGGTTGCACATGGTCTGCAGATACTGGGAGGGTGAAAGAGAGCAAGGGGAACCCCCCCCCCCAGATACTCCACCCCACAGGCACCTGGCTGGGCTTCTCACGCTGGCTCTCATCTTGTGGCTCCTTATAGTGTTTATGAGGCCTGTTCAGCGACTGCAGAAAGGCCCCCAATCCCTGCCCTCCCCCCGTCTCCCCCCCTTTCTGCTGTACCTGTGCCGACAACGCCGTAAGAACCGCATGATCTTCCGAGCGGCCTGATCCTGCTTCTTGGTCAGGAAGGTTCCCCTGTCGGAAGAGGAGACGGGGGTCAAATGGCCGGAGTGGACCAGGCCTCTCATGGCAGAGAATGGATTCACTTAACAACCATGTTAATAACTGCAGTGATTCACTTAACGACTTTCTCAGCACCAAAAATGTGAGCTCAGTTGCGGTCATAAGTTGAGGACTACCAATAGCCAATTCTCCCAAATTGATATGAAGTGGCTTGAAGAATTCTCAGTTCTGGTGTGGGCTGCCAGGCCTCCCCTTCCCTCCAGAGAGAGAGGGAAGCCCCTTCCCTCCCTAGGGCCCCTCAGCCCCCCAAGGCACTTTGGGCATCAGGGTGGAGGAAGGGATCCAAGCTTGAAATGAAGGGGGGGAAGGGGGCTGCCAGCGTCCAGCTGCTGCCCAGTGGTTCAAGGGCCCACAGGAGGCTGGCAGGAGCTGCCCCACCCAGGCTGCTCTGGGGCTGTTGCTGAAGGAGGGGTCTTGTCCCAGGACAGCATCTGTCCCAGCTGCAGGGGGCCAGCAGTCCTTGGGGGGGGGGTGTCACATCACAGGGCTGAAATTGTCCTGCTCGGTCTCGGGGGGGGGCGGGCGGGCTGAGAAGCCCTGGCGAGGACCAGAGACAGGGAGGATGCCATGGCTATGGACTTTGCCAGGAGGGGGTCTTGGGCTTCAGGGGGAGGGTCTCAGGGTGAGTGCCCCAGGCCGGGTCTGCTCCTACCTTCCTGCCCCCTCTGCAGAGCAGGGGGCTACTCCCCTTACAACCAGCCCCCCCACTCGCTCTCTCCCGGCACCCACTTGATCTTCTGCTGCATGGCGGCCGAAGCGCGGTGGCCCTGCTTCAGCCTCTCGTACTCCTTGTAGCTGCGGTAGTATTGCTGGATCAGCACGGCAGCACGGCGGCTCTGCCGGAACTTCTTCTGCTCGTAGTAGCTGCGGAACTTGCTCTGGATCAGGATGGCCGCTTGCGTCATCTTCTTGTAGAGCGCGTACTGTGCCAGGAGGGAGGAGGAGAGGGGCTGGGTGCCGAGCACGGGGGGGGGGGCAGGCGCCGGTGCCCACTTGCCAATCCCGGAGCACCCACGGCCTTCCCATCAAAGGCACGTCCCTTAATCTGTGTGTGGGGGGGAGGATGACACCCCTCTGCCCCCTGTCCCCAAGGGAGTTCTGGGCTCCCCAGAATCAACCAACTGAAACGCCTTGAATTCCTGGCGGAAAATGTCCTGATTCAGGGGCCCTGGGGCTTTTTGGGGGGGCGGGGGTGGGGGTAAGGGTAGGACAGGGAGAGGATCCTCACCCTTTCAAGGAAAGCACCCCAAAGCCAAAACATTGCGTCCTCCCAATTAGGTCCCCAGTGGGGCTCCTGCCCCTATCCAGCCGCCCCCCTCCCTCAGCTGGAGCCGAGATGCCCCTTCCAGGGCTCGCCAAAGCCACCCGAAGCAAAGACGGAGTCTCCATTTCCCAGTCCGTCCCAAACCCCTAACTCCTCCTCTTCCAGAGGCTTCTCCAGCCCCACATGCCTCCCCTCTTCCCCCGCCAGGAGTGGCCCCCGGACCTCTGAGCAAGAACCCCACTTCCCTGCGGTACCTTCAGGGCAATCCAGGTTAGCTTGCAAGACAGAGAGAGACAGCAGGTTAGTTGGGGAGGGGCACTTGCAAGCGTGTGTGGGATCCTCCCAGGAGGCTTGGAAGGGCCAGAGATGGGCCTGCCCCCCAATGGAGTCCTACCTGCTTGTATTTCCGGTAGCACCGCTGGATAACAGCCGCTGCCAACTCCTGCTGCTCCTTCAGGCGACGGCCCTGGCGGGGGGGACGGGACATCAGCACAGTAGGAGAGGGCGGTGTCAGCCCTTATTCTCCTCTCTCCCCAGCAAGGCTTCTCCCCATCCTCCCCAATACAGGTAGTCCTTGACTTGTGACCACAAATGAGCCCAACATTTCCGTTGTAAAGTGAGTTTTGTTGAGTTGCCCCGGCCGGGAGGCTCACCTTGTACTTCCGGAAGGCTGTCTGGATGATGCGGGCGGCTTCATACAGCTCTCGCTGCTCGTGGTCAGAGAGGGTCAGCAGGGCAAAGTCGCTCTCCATCTTTCCGTTCCCCGAGGCGTTGAGGAACTCGGCCCAGCTGGCGGCGGTGGGGGGCGGAGGGAGGCGCTCGAAGGACAGGTCCGCCAGGGGGGACTGCAGGGGGCTGAGGCAGGAGCGCCCGGGGGGCGAGGGGGCCAAGCCTCTGGAAGGCAGAAGGGGGGACATGAGCTCCTCTTCCCAAAACCTCACCAGCCTCTCCCCCCCCCCGAGGGTCTGGCAGAGCTACCGTCGTTGGGGGAGACTGGGCAGCTGGTCCACGTTCTCCAGGTAGCTGGCCAGCCAGGACATGGTCTCGTTCAGGCCCACGTTGCTGGATCGCTCGCGGAGAGGCGCCTCGGCACAGCCAAAATCCTCCTGCTTGATGCGCTCCGGCGTGGCCTCAATGATCTGCTTGGCCAGCGTGATCACGTCCACCTGCAGGGCCACGGCGGGAGGGGGGGCGGCAGCAGTGAAATGTAAAATTTGTTAGTACCGGTTCTGTGGGCGTGGCTTGGGGGGTAATATGACTTAGTGGGCATGGCCAACTTTTTTTTTTTACTTTTAAAACCATTTTTTCTAAATGGTTTTTTAAAAAAATGCTTTTAAAAGCCTCTGACAATCCCAACTGACTTGCCTGATCGCCAGAGGCTTTTTTTCCTTTTAAAAACATTTTTTCTATAACCTCTTCGGCGGAAGATGTTGTAGAAAAAATGCTTTTAAAAGCCTCTGATGATCTCAGCTGAGCCGCGTGATCATCAGAGGCTTTTTTTTTTTACTTTTAAAAGCATTTTTTTGGCCAAAGAGGTTGTAGAAAAAATGCTTTTAAAAATAATAAAAAAAAGCCTCTGATGATTGCACAGCTCAGCTGGGCAATGGGGGGGAGGGGCAGGGATTTTTGCTACTGGTTCTCCGACCACCCACCTCCATCGCTACCGGATCAGATGATCCGGTCCGAACTGGGAGCATTTCACCCTGGGGGCGGGGATGGGAGATGAAGCCCGGGGCACTCCATGTCAGTGTCCCCCAATAGGGCAGGCTGAGGCAGCCGCTCGCATTAAGGGGCACAGCCCTCTGGGGTGGGGGTGCGCTGCTGGACTGCAGGGAATGGGGGCCCCCGCATGGCAGGAGAGGTTGGCTGTTGGTTCTCTGTGGCAACCAAGTCTTTTCGGAAGGAGGAGAAGCAGGGACGCCTCCCTGCACCGCTAAGCCCACCCCCCACCCATGGGGCTCTGCCTGGGTTTTCCCACGTGGCCACTGCAGAAGGCAGGTGGGTTTCTGGGTGGAGGCAGCGGTGTTGCCCCCAGACTGCCCAGTGAATGGATGGCCAACCACTTCCGCCCTCCCGGATGCCAGACCTGCAGGACGTCCGTCTCCGGCAGTTGCTCCTCATTCTCAGCGTTTTCCCCGTAGGCCAGCAACTCCGGCTCCAGCTGGGCTTCGGGGCCTCCCGGGGGCCCCACAGAGCCTCCCTCGCCATAGCTCAGGAAGAAGGAGGCAGGGGGAAGGCTGGCCGGGCTGGTGGCTTCCTGCAAGTACCAGCCCTCCAGGCTGCCCGGTGGCAGGCCCTGGCAGACGTCCATGGCTCCCTCGGCTTCGGGGCTGTAGGCCGGCGACTCCCGCAGGGCTGACCCACTGGAATAGGCTGAGGTGACCGAGAGGGAGCCTTCCGAGCGCTCCGAGGGGGAGGAGACCCCGCTGGCAGTGCTGAGTCCTGGGGAGAGAGGCAGTCAGGGTTCAGTTGGCGCTGAACATCGCTGCAGGCCGCTCCCCTGATGGAAGGAAGCCCCCTACCTGTGTCTGGGCTGGCTGAGAGCGGGGAGGGGACGTGCAGCCCCTCCATGGGGTGCTGAAGGCCAACGACGCAGGCCTTGCCGGCCGACCCGGCTGCATCCGCCGAGGGCTCCAGAGGTTCGGGGAGGGCCTCTTCCTGGTGCTGCAGTTCCTCCAGGCACGTGGCCAGCTTGACGTGGCCCCGCGAACGAGCCACAGTGAGCGGCAGGCGGCCCAAAGAGTCAGGGATGGCCAGAGCTTGGCTGTTCCAACGGTAGAGCAGCTGGGCTGCCTCCAAGTGGCCGAGAGCGCAGGCCCACATCTGGGGGAAGAACAGGAATGAGACCCATGAGGCAAAGCAGCAGGAGGGGCCCCGGGGGGGATCTGGCTTCCTGTCTTGTGGGACAGGGCCAGCCCCCCCTTCGCCACTCCCCCCCACCGAGAGGCACTCACCAAGGGGGTGCAGGAAAAATGATCCACGTTGAGGGGATCAACCTCTTGCTCCAAGTCCAGATTCTGGGCGTTGAGACTCCTGGGGAAACAGAGAGTAGCCGTCAGGCCAGCTCTGAGCACAGCCTCAGCAAGGGGCAGGGGGGGCTGGGGGCCTTTGGTCTTTGCACACCCCCTGATTTCAGAGGGTCAAAATTTGGCAAGCTGGACCCGGGCAAGTGGCAGATTTTATCCGAGCACGTACAGTATCTTGTTAGGTAGGCAAAGGCTCGGACCTGCCATGATGGGTGGAGGGTCTGCACACCGAGGCCCGGAAGGCCCGGAGGGGAGGGGTCTGCTCAGCCCTGCTGGGACGGAAGATCCGTCCAGGGGAAGACCCCCAAAATGGCAGTATCTCCACTGAAGACTCCTGGATCTTCCTAGCAGGCCTGCAGGGCAGAGCCAAGGGGTCAGTCTAGATGACCTGCAGGGTTCCTTCTACGGAATCAAAATGCAGGACTCCGAAAGCAACGATCCGGGCTCACTGCCATATTTATTTTTTAAAAAGGCCGACTTCTTTTCCCTCCAGAGAACAAGCGACTCCTCCTGAGCTCCTATTTCACAAGGCAGAAGAATGGGATACAGGCAGACCTCGACTTACGACCGTAAGGGAGCCTGCCCATCACGGTTGTAAGTTGTGACAATAGTAAGATGGGGCCGGCTCAATTTTATGACCTTTTTTGTGACTGTTGTTAAGCAAACCAGGGATCCAGTATGAGTTTTGCCAAAAACCAGAAATAAACACGAGTTTTCAGTAAAACTGTTGTAAAACACGGTCCACAGATGCCACAAACGGGTGTTTGGTCATGTGACCTTTGGGGAGGGGGTGTTGACCGTCAGTACTTAGAATGGCCACTAAGCAATTGGTTGTAAGCCAAGGACTAAGCTGTACGTGTCCAGAGGTAACAGTTAATCTATTTATTAAATTTGCACACGAGAAGAAGCCATCTCTCTTCCACCCCATCCCTCCTTTCTCTCCTGACTCCTCTACTTGGGGGTCCTGGACAGAACTGGGTGGAAAGCAGCTTTCTGGGCAAGAGACCCCAAAGGGCCCTCGGCTTGCCGGGCAGGGGGACTCACCGCCACTTGATCAGGGTCTCGATGAGGCGGGTGTAGCCTTGGGCGGCTGCCAGGTGCAGGAGAGTCATTCCTCGGAAGCTGACGTGGTGCACGAGGGTCTCCGAGCGAAGCCACGACTGCGACAGCATCATTTTCTCACAGACGGCCACTATGCGCTCCTCAAAGGAGTCGGAGGCGGCCTAGTTTGGGGGGAGGCAGAGGCAGGGGGGGAGGAGGAGGGGGTGAACAGGCGGCCTCTGCAGCCCCTTCCAGGCTCCTCCCCCAAGGCGCCAGGGACACGTTTCCCACCCAAAGCAGAACAGCCTCCCAAAACCCCTTAGCTCCCCTGCCCCACACGTGGCAACAACCTCCCCCCACAGCTGGTGAGATGGATGGGGGGCGCCAAGGACCCAGTGGTGGGCTGGCATTCCATGCAGACGGCTCAAGCCCTCCAGGTGAGGGAAAAGTGAGGAGTGGGCTGCCACATTGCTCAAAGGTGCCCTCCTCTGTAACTCCCAGCTCGTGCCAGCCAAGAGGGGCAGAGGCTGCAGTGGGGGGTCTTGGTGGGCAGTGGTACCTTGTCCCTGAGGTGCCCTTCAGCTCCTGGGCCAAGGCCAGGCCCCCTCCGCCCCCCTCCCTCGGCTTCCTTACTCGTGTCAGCTCTACCAGGACCCTTCCAGCTGGGGATGATGGCATCTGTAGTGCCTGCTCTCCTCTGACCACAGAAGATGGCTGAGGCAGGCTATGCCCCTTGCCCAGAAGGCTCCACGTGGTGCCCCTGCCCTCCGGCCAAGCGGCTGATCTCAACGGAAAGAATTCGGGGCCATTGGATGGCTGGGGGGTGGGGGGGGCAGATGCCTTCCCGCCTCCCTAATCCCATCCAGAGGCCGCCTGGCCTTATCTCCCCACCCGGGCAGCTCCAGAATAGCTGGGCTGGCTGACCACACAGGTGCCAATCTCAGCGAAACCCGAGATCCAGGCCGGGGGGGGGGGGAGTGGGGGGCGGGATGCACACTAAATATACATGCGGTTGCTGCTGCATGTGGGGCTGGGACAAAGGGGATGGGGGGGGGGACCTCCATCCCAGACACTGTCTGCACGTTGGCTGGTTTGGGAGCTTCCCAGAGGGGCTCCTGGTGGGGGGAGGGGAGGGGAGGGGGTTTGAAAATTCCTATCATTTCTGCACCTGCAGCTCAGCAGTACTCCAGAAGGGATGGGTGGGACGGTCACATCAGCAACCCCCCCCAGATCCACCCACCCCCCACCTCACAAGCAGCAGTGCCACACATACACCCCAGACCTCCTGGCTCAGAGGCCCCCATCCAGCCCCTTCAACGCCTGGGGGCCCTGCCATCGGTCTGACCCCCCTTGAGGGGGGAGCACCACCCCAGCTCAAGGCCCCTCTTCCATGCAGTCTCCTTGAGCAAAGCCTGCGCCCTCTGCCCTTCCAGAATCATGGCTTGGAGGGGCCCGATGGGGCCTGCGCAGGGGCCCCGAGCTCCTTCCCCACAGCCTCCAGAGGGGAGCCGTGGGGTGAAGAAGTGTTCCGAAGGGTGACACGGGAGGGAGCAGCCCTATTTGTTTGGAGAATAGCCTCACGGAAGGGGAGCCCGGATGGGCGACCCCCAGGGGCCCCGTGGAACCCCAGGAGAAGAGCATGAGTGGAGGGCAGGCACAGGCCCCACTGCAGGGAGGCTTCTGCCCCAGAGGAGACCCTGCACCTCCATGGCCAGATCCAGGTGCCCCCCTGGCAGAATGTGTGCCCCTGAATGCCCGACTGGAAGCCCTCAAGTCAAGGAGAAAGCTGACCATGGCAGCTGGGCACCAGCAGATGATGCCATGCTCCGGTTGCCACCAGCTCGGCCTCCCGCCCCACCCCTGCCCCACATCTCACCTGGCCAGGGGGCTTCTCCCCTTGGGGCTGGGCCTGGGGGCCGTGGGAGGCAGAGGCGGCCATCTCAGCCACGCGCTTCTCCATCTGCTCCAGGCGCTCAAGGATGGACATCCTGAACTGATTATCTGGGGGGGGGGAAGGAGGCTGGTGAGAAGCAGCCCCGCCCCTCCTGGCCAGCCCAGGTGAACCGGGGGGGGGGAGGTCAAGAGGCTGCTGGACATCCTGTTAAGCTAATCCTGACTTGGGACGATTAACAGGCTGGGCTGACCTCCTTTTCCCAGCTGAGGGGGGCATCTTCATTGCCCCCAATGGGTGGGTGGGAGGCTTGACCAGTCTGCTCGGTCTCAGAAAGGCGAGTGGAAAATGGGGTTCATCCAGGGGACCCCTGGAGCCCCCCTGTCCTGCTGCTGCTCCGGGGAACGAGTGGACCCAGCCTGTGGGGAGGGGGGGCTGGAAGGGGGCTCGCGTATTCTCCGTGATGGGGGAAGGTTGAGGGGTTCAGATAAACAAATTAAACGAATAAACAAATGAAGTCCATGGCAAGAAATCCCAAATGAAGCGAAGGCGACCTCAGCCTCACCAAAGGCCAGGGACGTCCAGCCCCCCCCCGTCCCTTCGCAGAGCAAAGCTGGGGGTCCCTTCCCCGAAAAGCAGAATGGAAAGACGCCCCTTCCACACGCAACAATGACAGGCACCCACTAGGAAAGCCAACTAGCCACGGCAGATAAAACCCAAGTTAATCACAGAGCACCCCCAAAGTGTCGGAAACACCACTTGCCAGGAGAGGTGCTGGAGACGCCCCCTGCCCCTTCCCACACAACCCCACCCGGCTCATTCATTGCCCCCCAGAGCAGGAAGTGGCCTCCGGGAGACCCCACTGCTGTCCCTCGGGGGGGAGAGGGCTGCTTCTGTCAGCCCACATTAGAGCCCCAGGACCCACGGCTGGAAGGCATTCCCCCCAGAGCAGGGGGGTGCTTCTGGGGACCCCCTACCCAAGCCCCCAGGGTGCAGGTCCTTCCCTCCAGCAGCATCCCCCTCTTTCCTTCCCCACCTGCCCAAGGGCCAGTACCTGCTCTGCGCATTGCCAGAGGACGCGGGGCTGCCCCCTTGCCTGACCCCCAAGCCCAGCGCTCTGCTCCTCAACTCCGGCGGGACTCAAAGGCAGCTGCCAGGGACCGCAAAGAAATCCCAGGTTAGGCCCGCCCCCCAGCTGGGGGGGCAGAGATCAGGGCACCGCTAGCCTTCCTGGTATGCGAAGACAGGGCGAAGGGGGCTGCTGCCCCACCTCTGACGCGCCGGTGGGAGGGGACCCGGCTCTTCCTCCGCCAGCCAGAGACGGCAGCCTGACCAGCTCCGGCCCTCCCGAAAATAGCCACCGGCCTGGGCAGTGGGGGGAGGGCGGGCGGGCGGCAATCCTTTAATGAGCTCTCACAGACACCGTCAGCCGGAGGGACCTTTGCCTGCAGCGGGTGGCTGAGGAGCCCCCCCTCTAGGAGGAAGGGGCCCCTCTCCTCCCCACCTAAGGGGGGACCCTATTCCCCATTGCCCCCTTTCCCCAGATGCCAGGGAGGGAGAGGGAGAGGTGGCCAGGCGCCCCGTGCACAGCTCGGCCTCTGCCAGGGCGATCGGGCAGGTCATGCCTGTCAAAGCCAGGCTTGTTCTCAGAAAGGGATTTTTTCCAGGTCACACAGGGGGGGAGGGGGGGCATGCGTGCCTGGACAGATGCCCTCGGGCACAGGCAGGGGAGGGGACGGTCTTCAGGCACCCCTCAAAGCCTCTTTGCCCGATTGGCAAACGCTGCTCAGCAGAGGCTCTGACCGGATTCTGGCCAGGTGAGGTCTTTCCGGGGTGGGCTGGGCTCAGGCTGCTTCCCCCCCTCCCCTCCTTTGGGTCAGAAGCAGGTAGCCCCCACTCTGGCTGAGGGCAGCTTTCCCTGCGAGGCGGGCTGGGAACTACCTGGCCAACCTGCTCAGGGCTGCTGCTTTGGGCAACTGAGCCCCTTGGATGGGGGAGGGGCGCAGAACCTCCCCCCTCCCCCCCTCCTGGCATCGGGAAAATTTCCCCCTCCAGGCTGGCAATGATTTTTCACCTGGAGATTCCCAGGCCTTCCTTGCCCTCAGGCAGGACAGCACCAGCCCGCCCGGTTGGGCCAGCAGAGGCTGGGGGTGGGGGGGTGGGGAGAGGGGATTCAGCCAGGGCAGGGGGGATGGGTCAGCTGCCCCCCCTGGGACTGAAGCGGGGGAGGGCTACTCCGATGCACTGAGGGGGAGCAGTAGATGTGGGTGCCCACCCAGCCCTGGGCATCTGCTGAGCAGGGTGAGGGGCTCTGGGGCCGGGGAGGGTCGAGGGAGGAGGAGGGGGTGGCCTGGCCTCACCCTCCCCAGAGGGGAGCTGTGGGGCCAGCGCAGCCCGTCATGGAAACTCCTGGCCCCTCCCAGCCTTTCCGTTGCACATGCCAGGAATATCCGCGTAAGGCGACACCCAGGCCAGGCCCAGCGCGGCTTTTTCCGACACAAACAACCCTCCGGAGCCCCGGACCTCAGCCTGGCCATGGGGCAGTGCCCGTGGGCTACGGGCAGCCGTGGGCTCCGAGGGGCAACGCAAAGACCCCCGAGGTCCCTTTTGGCCCTGAGATTCTATGGCTCCACAGGCAGTCCTCAACGTACGGCCGCAAAGAAGCAACAAATTTCTGTTGCTAAGCGAGACAGTTGCTAAATGAGGTTTGCCCCCTTTTACGACTTTTCTTGCCCCGGTTGTTAAGGGAATCGCTGAAGTTGTTAAGCTAGCAACCCGGTTGTTAAGTGAGTCTGGCTTCCCCATTGGCTTCGTCTGTCCGACGGCTGGAAAGGGAGCTCACATAATCCGAGGATACGGCAATTGTCATAACTCTGGGCCATCTGAGAAAAGAAGTCTGACTTTGGATCACGTGACCAGAGACGCTGCAACGGTCGTAAGAGTGGGAAATGGCCAGAAGTCACTTTTTTCACTGTCACTGTGACTTTGAGCAGTCATTAAAAGGAACAGTTGTAAGCGGAGGGCTACCACCTGTATGGGGTGTGGGAGCCCTGCAGGGAAAAAGCCCACCGGGTCCCCTGCCTGCGGCTGGGCGGGGGGGCGCATCCCCCACTCACCGTCCAAGGAGAGCCAGTCCAGCTGGGTGCTGGGCAGCGCCAGGAAGTTCCGCGCCCGGTACTCAAACAGGACGGAGGGGGAGAGCAGGCAGGAGTCCTGAGCGACTTGCAGTGGCACCAGGCCCGCCTCGTGGGCTGCGGGAGGAAGGGGGAGAGCATGGTTGGGGGGCGTAGAGTGGCCCTTCCCTCCCCCTCCCCCCCACCCCCACTCGGCTAACCTACCTGGGCAGTAGCAGCGCAGCACCCCAGACTGGATGAGCGCAGCAGGGACCGAGATCTGGTCGAAGAGGCAGCTGTAGGACTCTGATTCATCCATCCAGGGGCCGGTGATCAGCACCTTGACGCCCCCCTGCCCCCCCAGGAGGAAAAGGCAGGAGTCAAAGAGGGTCCGATACCCCCCCGCCACTCTGCCCCTCCAGCCAGACCTCTGGGGCCACTCTGGCCCCCATAGCTGAGCACCCACCTCCGGGTAGGACCACTCAGGTGAGAAGTCGGTGATGGAGACCAAGGGCTGAGCGGAGCGCCCCAAGACGGCCTCCGCCGCGTAGCAAGGCTCGGCCAGGGGCTCCGGCAGAACCGGCTCTGGGCTCTCCGACCCAGGACTGGGGCCGTTCGGGCTGCCTGCACCATCTGCCACTGTGCCCTCCGTCATCAGCTCGCTAATGAGGTCTGGGAAATGGCTGTCGAAGGACAGGCCGAAGGGGCCTCCCGCGGCCGCTGCAGCCACTCTCTGGATGACCGAGTACAGCTCCTCCTGCAGCTCCTTGGGAGAGATCTCCGGCACCCCCCCGGCCTCTCCGCCCACTTCCCCCGGCAGCACCTCGGCCCGGGAGTCCCCTTCGCCCGCCGTCTCCATGGGCGCATCTGTGCTGCTCTTGGCTTCCGCTGCCACCACCGTGGGGCTGGCCGAGACGGGTGTGGGCCCCTGCCTGGCCCCGTCATCCTGGATGAAGAAGCGATTGGTGGAGACGTAGAGCGAGTAGCCTGAGGCCGGGGCATTATCAGTGGGTTCTGGCTCGGCTTGAAGGCCCGGGCCGCCCCCGTACGTCTGTCCTTGCTTGGGGCTGTTCAGGAAGCGGTCCGGGTCGAAGGCGTCCGAGGCCCCCTCATTGGTCTCCATGGCGGACTCCAGGCTCTGCGAGAGGACCAGGCCGGGCAGGACAGCCAGGCCGAGAGGTGCTGTGGGGGCCACTCCCCCCTCTCCGGAGACCAGGTGCTGGCTGGGGGTCAGGGCCAGCGGCTTCTCAGCCCCGCTCGGGCCAGCCATGACGAAGATGGTGCTGCCGGGCAGGCTGACGGACAGGGTGCCCGGGGGCCGCTCCTGTTTGGGGAAGCTGCCGGGCCGGGCCAGAGCAGGGGACGGCTGTGTGGAGTCGGGGATGGCATCGGCCATGGTGGGGGAGCTGGTCTTGGCCGGCTTGGGGCCTTTGCTGTCCAGGAGAGGCCCCTTGGCCAGGTCAGCCTCAGCTCTGGCCTCGGGGCTGCCCGAGATGTTCTGTACTTCTGTCAGGGCCGGGAAGGGGCAAGGACGGACGTCCACCTTGGGGGAGATGATCCGGTGCTTAATGCTGTTGCATTTGTGCGGGACGTGGCCGGGACTCCCTGCGAGGAGAGGAGAGGAGAGGGAGGGGGGTTACAGCCACCATTTCCAGCCTGAGATGAGGATCCTGGTTTATTTGCAGGCAGTGCCCCACCTTGTGCCCCATAACTGGGCAACTTCCAATCCAGATGGTGTTTCCCCCTGCTTCCGGTGGCCCTGACTTCCTGCCATGGCAACACCATCTCCCTCCCTCCCTCTCACAGACACACCCACCCACACCCACACACCCACGGACAAACTAAGCTGGCCCTAGGTGGCCCTGCCTCTCTAACCCTGACCCTCCTGGAGAGGCTCTTCCTTGATCCCACCAAGCCCCCTCAGCTCCCCCTGAGAGCGACTGAAGCCAGAGCCTCTCAGCTGGTGGGATGCCCTGGAGACCCCTCGGAAGGGAAGGGGGGGCGGGGGCGCTGACCGAGGCTGCTGCTGCAGAGGCAGGCGTGTGTCCGGGGGGGCGGCTTGGCCTGGTGGCTTTCCAGGATCTGCTGCACCAGCTGCTCCACGGAGAAGTCGGCGGTGCTGCTCCCGTTGCTGCACGTCCACTTGATCCCGTGAACTGCGGGAGGGAAGAGCGCAGCACGTCCAGCCCAGGATCCCGGCCTTGTCACCCACCCTCCCCGCCCGGCCCTCCCAGGGAGGAGGAGGGGGTGCTGCCCCTGCCACGGGCATTCGGGCACTGGATGGGCCAAAGGAAGCTTCTTCTCAAAAGCAGCCCTCTGGAGCACCCTGTGGCCAAATTCCTCCCCCAGAAGACGGCAGCTCCCAGCCGGTCACACCACCCGGCCTGCCCAGCCAGGGCTTGGCGTCCAGCTGCTGGTCAGCCGGAGCCTCCCGGGAACGGTCTGGTGCTTCTGAGCAGCACCTGCTGGAGGCCAGAGGCTCAGCACAGCCACCGGCCCTTGGCGGGGCGGCCGGCCGTTTGGAGCTCCCCACTCCAGGAAGAGTCTCCAAGTTACAGCCATAAGGGAGCTTGTAACTCGGGATGGCTATAAAGTGGGTGGGCCCAATTTGTGGCCTTTTTGTAACAGTTCTTAAGCAAACCCTTTGTTTGCTATGGCAGGGGTCCTCACCCGTGGGCAGCAGCCGTGGCCTTTGTACAGCCGGGCCACGTGAGGGGTGGGTTGGTGCACGTGTGGTCAGCCCAACTCACCCAAGGGGCGGGCCTCCCCTCCCTCACACAAAACCATCTCTTCTCTTCTCCCCCCCCCCCCACCGGCCAGCCCACCAACTCTGAAAGGCCGGGGACTGCTGTGCTACAGGGCTGGCGAAATGCTGCTTTTTTGGCAAACCTGTTATAAAATGTAATCACGTGACTGTGGGACACCACAAAAGGCGGTAAATGTGGCCCCTGGGTGGTCATGTGACCTGGGGAAGGATCTGGTCATTGGAATTTCGAATCCGGGTCATAAATCACTCCCAGGTAGGTCAATCAGAACTTTGAAGAGTTACTTAGCGACTAGTCGTAAGTCAAGGACTACTGGTAAGTTCCCTCCCTCCACGAAGAACCCTAAAACCCATCCTCCTGCACCTGCTGTGGTGGCGCAGTGGTTAGAATACAGTACTGCAGGCTACTTCTGCTGACTGCCGGCTGCCAGCAGTTTGGCAGTTCGACTTTCACCAGGCTCAAGGATGACTCAGCCTTCCGTCCTTCCGAGGTGGGTAAAATGAGGACCCAGATTGTTGGGGGCAACAGGCTGACTCTGTAAACTGCTTAGAGAGGGCTGGAAGCCACTGCGAAGCACTATGTCAGTCTAAGGACTACGGCTATTGCTGCTGTACCCCTCCCATCCCGGCACTGCTTACACATGGGTTTCAGCTGCCCAACCAGCTCTTCCTTCGACCACTTCAGCCACTCCTTGCGGTCACTGTTGATGGAGCACAGGATGGGGCTGCAGATCTTCCCGCAGTCTTCGATGGCCGGCACGTTCAGGTAGTGGACCAGGACAATATCCGGGTTCTGCAGGGGGGAGCAAGGGGAGACCAGGTGGGAGGAAAAGCGGGCACAGGGGGCTCCTTGGGGGAGAGCAAAGGGGGCAGTCTAGGCCTTGTCAAAAGAGAGAAAACTTTTCCTAAGCCTTGAATCCTGGTTTCCTTCCTGCTTCTCACCGGTACTTAGATGGAGCCAACCCACATTGCAGCTCTCAAACTGAAACTGGGGGTGGGGGTGGTAAGCTAAGCCTTGGTGACTCTCCAGCCCAGTTAAGAGAACTTCTGAAGAATAACTGGGGGGTCCTAAAAGGACACCATGTCAGGCCCCAAACCAAGAATAACCTTGATGATTCTTCCAAGTCAAGTTCTTTATTGCGTCAAACCTGTAGACAGAATCTGGCCAGATTGAAGACTCAAGACTCTCTGCATCTAGATGTACTCTAGATGGAACTATTAAGGAGCAGCTGTCTTCACCCTCTTTCTCTCACAGCTCATCTCTGGGCTGAGTTGCCTCTTCCTCCTCGGGAATGGACCCCTCCCCTCCAAGGGATCCCCCTCCTCACGGCAGTTCATCACATATCAGGAGCCATGAGAAACGAGGAGCTTCTCCAGGGAAGGCCAGGCAACCCCCCCCCCCCCGCCCCCCAGAGAAGTAGGATACCAGACCCACATATTTCTTGACAATGAATTTATGTATTTCGGACATTTTTCTCCTGCTGTCATTGGTATTCTTAGTAAGTAACAGTGAATAAATATTTTCCTAAAATCATCATTTGTTCTATTAGAGCAGGGGCCTCCAAACGTGGCAATTTTAAGACTTGTGGACTTCAACTCCCAGAATTCCTCAGGCAGCACAGCTAGCTGGGGAATTCTGGGAGTTGAAGTCCACAAACTGGAGATCCCTGTATTGAGAGTAAAGTTTCTTAACCTCAGCAACATTAAGGTGTGCAGACTTCAACTCCCAGAATTCCTCAGCCCAGGATCCTGGCCTGGGGAATTTTGGGAGTTGAAATTTGCATCCCTTAACGTTGTCAAGATTGACAAATGCTACGTTAGCCTTCAAGGCATAATTCAAACGAGGGCGTTGATCTCCGTTTTTCCACAGATTATAACGTTCTTCAGCTGGACTTAAGCAGCCATTCCGAAATGCAGGGAACTGAGGAGGGGACGGCAGCTCCCCTGCTGCTATCCTCCTTCTGGAGACCCCACCCCACCCCCATTCCTCAGCAGCCGCAGGGAGACTGACCTGGAGTAGCCAATAGCAGCGCCGGTGGAATGTCGGAACGATGGACGAATGGACGTAGCAGCCGTAGAGACACTGGGAAGAGGCAGCAAAGATTTGGAGGGGGGGGCCTTTCCTTCCTTAAGCAGACCCCAGTACAGATAGTCCTCGACTTAGAACCGCTCATTTAGTGACCATTCGAAGTTACAGCAGCACTGAGAACAGTGGCTTCCGGCTGTTTTTTCACACCTACGACCGTTGCATCATCCCCACGGCCACCTGACCAAAATGTTGGCAACTGACTTGTATTTATGATGGCCGCAGTGTGCCGGGGCCACGTGACCTTCTGATGAGCAAAGTCAATGGAGAAGCCAGATTCACTTAACAACCGTGTGATTCCCTTAACAACGATGGGAAGAAAGGTGGCAAAATGGGGCAAAATTCACTTAACAAACGTTTTGCTTAGCTATGGGAAATTTTGAACTCAATTGTGGTCGTAAGTCAAGGACCACCTCTAAACCCCTCCCCCCACCTCCCAGGGCCGGATCCTCCCCCACCCCCATGGTTCTCTGCAGATTCTCAAGCTCTGCAGCCTCCTTGATACCGGGACCCCGGAAAGACCCCCAGCACCCCCCTGGGGCCCCCTTATGCGGCTCCCTTGCCCAGAGAGCGCCTGGGGCTTCTGGGGTGGGGTGGGGGGCTGGAGGGGAGAGGTCCTACCTCCACCCCTTTGACCTTCAGCTTCATGTGGTCCTCGCGCGTAGTCTTGCCATCCTTCCGCTTCTTCCAGCAGTAGCCATCCTTCCGGTATTTCACCTTCTTGCGGTTGTAGAGGATGAGGGAGCCGTTCTGGGGTCTGCCGGGAGAGGAACCCCAGGTGAGCAGGGGGCCCCGGAGCCCCCCCAGGTCTGCAGGGATCCCCTTGGGAGGGGGGGCCTGGGGGCCAGCAGGGCCAAAAACCCCTCTGGGCACAGCCATCACCCACCCCTTCCCCAGCAAGGGTCTCCGTCTGGGCAGCAGGGGCTTCTCCACTCTGCCATGGCTGGACGGGGCAGCCAAGGAGGGTCTGGCATCTTGTAGCCCACCTTGAAGGAAGTGGCCAGCTGAGGTGGAGGGGACAAGGACCCTCACCCGTTTTGGCAGCCTCCCTGCAAAGCAGCTTTGCCATAGCTGTATGCTGGCATTTTGGGGGGGGAGGGGTCTTTCTCTTTCTTTTCATTCTTTAAATGTGCATGTTTGCAGCCGAAAGTGGCTTGGACCAAATCAGCAGGTCAGTTAGAAGTGGGGAGGATGTGCTGGTTGCCCCAGATTCCCCCCCCCGAAGAGATTTCAGGCCCCCAAAGCACCAGATGCATCTGCTCCACCAGGGATGGGTGGGTGTGCCTCTGACCAACCCTCCTCCCCCATGCCCTGGCCTTGAGGCAGCAGAGAGCAGCCCCTTACCTGCTCTTGGGGGAGCCCGAGAGCCATTCCTCATGTTTCTCAAAGGTGATCAAGTAAGAAGCAATCTCCTGCAAGAGAGACCCAGAGTGGCCCCCTCAGAGCCCAGAGGAAATGCCCAGAGGCCGGGCAGCCAGGAGAGGGTCAGGCCAAACTCAGGGTGGAGATAACCTAAAAGGGCTCCAATAAGTCGCTGGGGATCTGAAGAGATCCTTCCCTAAAAGCCGGAAGGGGCTGGGACCCTCCCCATTGGGTCTTGGGAAGCCCCTGGCACAGGCTACCTCCCCCGCCCCCATTTTGCATTTCTGTCAATTCCGTTCTTGCACCCCAAGAAAGCCGCTGTGGGGACCGAGGGGCCAGGAGGGCCTAAGTCTCCTGGGTGGGCCAGGAAGCAGAAGCGGGCACAGTGCCCCCTTCCACACCATGACCCCCCTGGGTGCCCTGTTCCCTGGACAAGTGTCCGAGCACTCGGGGGAAACAAGGGCTTGGTCCAACAAGAGAAACGGGGAGCCCTCCACCTGCCGTTTAGAGACCGTTCAAAGTGACAATGGCACGGAAAAAGGCGACTTATGGTCAGTCTCGCACTGATGACCTTTCTGAAGGGCAACCAAAGGACCCTGAAAAACAAGCCCCCCCCTCCCTCCTCCCCACGTCAGCCTCCACCTGGTTGGCACTTAAGGGAGCCTTGCCTGAGGACAGAGCCACTGTGGGTGTCCCTCAGGCCACCTCCCCCAACACCCCCAGCATCCCAGGGTCTAAAGCAGGGGTCTCCAAACTTGGCAACTTTAAGCCTGGCAGACTTCAACTCCCAGAATTCCACAGCCAGCTTTGCTTTGAATTCTGGGAGTTGAAGTCTGCCAGGCTCAAGGTTGCCAAGGTTGGAGACCCCTGGTCTAAAGGCAGAGCTGGGGGTGGAGGAGGAAAAGGGCTCCCGATCTGCAGGGTTCCCCAAAAATGCCCCTCGGGCGATCAGGCAGTCCTGAATTTACGACCACAACCGAGCCCAAGCAGTTGTGAAGTGAGTTAGGCCCACTCTGCAACCTTTCTTTACCACCGTTGTTAAGTAAATCTGGCTGACCTAGAAGGTGGCAAGAGGGGATCATGTGACCCCGGGATTCGGCGGCCGTCATAACTATGAACCAGTTGCCAAGCGGCTGAATTTTGATCATGTGACCCTGGTGCAATGGTCGTAAGTGTGGAAAATGGTCCTAAGTCACTTTTTTTCTGACTAGACTTGTGACAGCCAGAAAACAAATGGTTGCAGTTCAAGGACTGCCTGTACAAAACAGGAGGTTCCTTCCACCCGGCAGCCTTGACAGAAATGCGGGCCGACCTCCAGCACCCACAGCTGGCCCCACCCTCCCCTTTTGGGCAGCCTCTGGCCAGAGGTTCTCTGCAATGGTCAGCTTTGCCAGCCGAAAGCCAGAAGGCCAGCAGGGCGTCCCCCTCCCCTTCCAGACTCCAGCAGCCTCCGGTCTTTGGACCAGAATCTACTGGATCCCGACAATTTCTGCAGGTCCCCCCCAACCCCTCCCACCCCCAAGATTGCCCTGAGTTGGCACCCAGGAACCCTTCCCATCTCCGGGGTCCCCTCACTGCCTGGAGGAAGGGAAGCTAGTCCGTCTGCAGCTGAGATGTCCGAGTGTCCTCCGGGCGAGCAGCGAATGTTGGTCTCCTGCAGGCCTCCCGAGGCTGCCCAGGCCGATACCCCGGATGCTGGCGGTCAAGCCAAGTTCAGGGCCTGTGAGAACCACCCTCTAACCTGCCGTTCTGTGGAAACCCCTGCGGCCTCCTCTCTGCCCTGATCCGGGACCGAAGGGTCAGCAGCTGCAGCCCCCTTCAAAAGGCCACCTGGTCCATCCTTCTTAGAGCAGAAGCACCCTCCCCTCTGGCCAGCACCCATCTCCCTCGCGGGAAATGCCAACGCAGCACTAACGCTACTAAGGCCGGACCGTTCCCCAAAAGCAAAGAGGCCAAAGCTGCGCGTGTGAGGGAGCCTCTGGGATGTTAGAGGGGGAGGCAGGAGATGCCAGCAAAGGTGCAGAAAGGAAAAGCAAAAATGGCCGTTTACAGGAAAGAGGCGGAGAAGGCGGGGAAGGGAGAGGCACCTGGACCTCCTGAATCAGAATTTCAGGCACGTGGTGGAGAGTCTCGAAAGGATGGAGAAGAGCAGGAGGGCTGGATAACATGTGGGAGGAGGGAGGCCCACTTGGCTTCATATTAAGGCATAAAAATGTAGTTTGTTTGTTCCAGATCAAAAATAGCACCTTGCAGGAACCACTTCCCTGTTTTGTGCACAAACACACAAAACCTTCCCGTCTGCAAAGATTATAGTGGGGATCATATTCCCCCCCCCACCACACCCCTCGCGCTGGGCTAAGAGGCGAAGGAAGCCTTTTTTCCACAGGCGTCTTTGGGCGATTGGCTTAAAAGAGGGGAGGGGGCTCTTTCCTGGCCACAGTCGGTGCCAACGAAGCTCAGTTCGACCTCAGAGACTCGGAAGAGAAAAACTACGGAGGCTGGGGGTGGAGGGGGCCAGGCGGGGTCCTCCGGTGGGAGTCCCGAGAGGAGGGCAGAGCCCCCATCCAGAGGGGCCCTTTGGTACCTGAGCCTGCCTGTTGGATGGGGCAGCTTTTCCCCGCCCACCCCAGAGGACCCAGAGCCCAGGACGGATTCGGGGCTCCGCAGCAGCAGCGGCCTGCGCCCCCCTCCCCCAGCGCCCCTACCTCGTTGGTGTTCCAGCGCAGGCGCTCCTTGGGCAGGGCCGGGCACTTGGGCACGCACTCCACCAGCTTCTTGGGCAGGAAGACCTTCAGGTGGTGGCTATTCTCTGCGGGGACGGGGGGGGACAGAGGCGGCGGGGTCACCCGCCCCGGCAAGACTCAGCGCAGCGCCAACGGAGGGGGTGCAAACGCCCGTCTGCGCAAGGATCGCTCGGGGGTCGGGCCGCCCCCTGCCCTCCCCCTCCGGGCGGCTTGGTCCCGGCCCCTCCCCGTGGGAAAAGAGCGTCCGCTTCCAGGCTTCCCGCGGGCCGAGACCCCGACTCACCGGAGACCTCCGTGGCCGCCTTATTCATCTTCGGGGCGGGCGGGGCGCTCAGAGGGCTCTGCCGGGCAGCCTCCACGCGAACCAGCCTGGGGGGCGGCAGGGCGTCAGCGGCGGAGGGGAAGCGGCCCCTTCTCGGACACCGGCAGCCCCCCTCCCTCCCTCGGCCCCGCCCGCCCGCTCGCCGGCCTGCCCCGCACCCGCCCCCGCCCCTGCCCCGGAACCCCCGCCCCGCCCGGTGCCAGCCTCGCCCGCCCGCTTCGCCCGGGTGGCACCTGCCGAGGCGCCCGCAGCTCCGGCTTCGCCACCGGCCGCCATTCCCTGCGCCCAGCGCCGGCTGCTGCTCGGCCCCTTCCTGCCTCCGCCGCTGACGCCCTGCCGCGGCTCCGCTCCGCCCCGCCGGTGACAGCTCGGCCCCTGAGCTCAGCGCGCACGGCCGGCGGCGGCGGCGGCGGAGCAGCCTGGCTGCCCGGGAGGGGCCCCGCGCGGACGGAGGCGTCGGAAATCGCGGAGCCCTCGGCCGCCTCGCCTCGCCCCGCCGCCCCAGCCTGCCGGGGCTGAAGGAAGGAAGCGCCCCCGGACCGAATGCCAGCCGGGATGCAGCGCGCCCACCTGCGGGGGCGATCCCGCCCTGCTTCCCGGGGTCTCACCCGGGCGGGGGTCCCGGATCGTTCGCCTGCGGGGCGCCGCGATCCTGCCCTGATGCCGCCTAGAGCGCAGCTTCCCGCGTGGGCGGCGGGAGAACGGGAGCCCGCAGCCTCCCAGCAGATGCCCGGCTCAGCCCAGGAACTTCGGGGCGGGGAGGGGGAGAAGGCCCCCGGGTGCACGCCGAGGGGGGGCATTTTGTGCTCCTTGGGCTGCTGCCCCCCCGCCCCTCCCCTTTCGCTCAGGGGACATTAGGCCCTTTGGGGGAGGGGAAAAGGGGGCGCTGGAGGCGGCATTTCCGCCCTCTGGTCAGCCCCGGTGCAAGGAGCCCACGAAAGGAGCCCAGGAAGAGGCTTTCCCGGCCACTTGTGGACTTCAACTCCCAGAATTCCCCAGGCAGCAGAGGCGGTGGCCGCCCATCTTAAAGGGGCCGAGTTAGAAAAACAAAAACAAACCAGCTGCCAGGGATGAGAAGCATGGCGAAATGATCCTGCAGGGGCCAGTCTGAGGAAGGGATCAGGCAAATGGGCTCGGGAGTGGGGAAGACAAGCGTGCGCATCTTTCGGCAGGATATAAAGCAGGTATGTCTAACCTTGGCCACTGTGGATCAACTCTCAGAATTGCTGGCTGGGGAATTCTGGGAGTTGAAGTCCACAAGTCTTAAAGTGGCCAAGGGTTAGAAGGGGAATGATTGATCTGCTCCCATCTTAGCTTAGGGCTTAGGGATCCCCTTAATTCCCACCCTGCAAGGGAATTGGACGCTACGGGTAGTCCTCGACTTACGACCACAAATGAGCTCAGAATTATGATCCTATGTCGTTGTGGTGGTTAAAACAAGATGCCTAGGCAATCCCAGCTCTCCCTGTTGCAGTTGTAATTTGGAGCATGTGGAGCCTGGGGAGTGTGTGTGGGGGTGGGGAGGCCTTGGGTTGCTGAACAAATGGTCGTAAGTCAAGGACTTACCTGCACTTATGGGGCAGCTGAAGAACAGCTATCTGGAAGGTGTCGTATTGGGGAGGGCCGAGCCACATGGAATGGGCAGGTGAGACCCCCAGCCTGTTTCCCCCAGTTAACGTTAAAAGGAAGCAAAAACCAACGATCAGAATTGAGTTCCACAAATGTATTTGATGAACAGGGTAACAACCAAACTCGCTCTCTTTTCCATTAGCACGGCCAGAGCATTTGGAGCCGTCTTAATCCGTTGGTCTTTTCCGTGCAGCAGAGGGGTCCCACTTGGTGGCAAATACGTACTTCGAATTAGGACTTGCGATTCCTTTGGGCGGAATGCTGCTGAGGAGGGGTGGGGGTGGGGGGCTGTACTGAATAAGGGAGGGGGCGTTTTCTTCCCCTGCAAACTCTCCCCGCCCTTAAGGAACATCAGTTGCATTGTTTCGTCAGCTGTGCCTTTAGAACCCTTACAAGCAGCGCCTTGAAACCAGAGAGATGGCTGGCCTCCAGTTAAAAACAGGTCTGTATTTTAAAAAGGCATTGCAAGCCAACTGAAGTGAAGGCCAGCCGTCTGTCCCCAGCCCCTTTCTGCTGGCAATGTCTGCCTGACATGGTTCAATCAAGATCGGATGGCCGGTTTCTGGAAAACGGAAGCCAAGTCTCCCACCCTTTTTAGTGGAAAAATAAACACACTGGGCCGCAGAAAGGATTAACCCGTGGGGAGAAAAAAATTCCAAGGCTTTATTTGCTCCCAAAAATCCACCTTGGAAAAGCCAACTTGGCTGAGGCCGCCAGCCTCATGAACAAGGACAGAGTGGGCTCCTGGGGGTCAGTCCTTCGGCCAGGCCAGGAAGCCTTCCACACACCTCCCCTCTTGTCATCCGGAGGGATGATCATGTTGGCCCGTGTTGGCCTTGGTGCGTGCGTATGTGTGCACGTGTGCATAAAGGAAAGCCTTTATCAGACTCCCAAGAACTGATTTCCCTGTAAACGGGCAACAATTGATCCTCAAACTACAAGGGTGAAACCTTCCTATTAACTTTCTGAGGATGTGTCCTCACCAAGTTCACCTCTCTCTCTGTTGGCAGGAAATATTGTGCTGCTTTTTATAATTTGCTTTAAGGGCGTGGAAGATGGGCAGAGAGAAAAGGGGAGGGGGGCACAGGTCAGCTGGGTGGGCCAAAGGTCTGAGGAGGAGAGCCTTCTCCTTGCAGCAGAAAAGGAGTGTCAGAAGAGACACTCTGCCACTCCTGAGCCCTGCAAAACATTGACAAGGCTGGCAAGGGCTCCTCTTTCTTCCAAACACCTCGCTGAGCTCCTCGGAGGAGCAGCTTACTCCTACGTTACATGCAGGTGGAGGAGGAGAGCCAAGGGAGAGAGAAGCCGGCCTTCGCCAGAATCAGGATTACTATGGAAACCCTCCTCAGTTTCCCCTGGTATTCGCTTTCTTTCCTCAGCCCACGGTGGAAGGTTTATTGACAGCACAAAGAAGAAAGAGAATCTCTCTGGCGTGCCAGTCGTAGGGGGTGGGGGCGCATTGGCAGACTTGCAAAAGGGAAATGAAAGCCCACCCCCCAAACAGGAAGGCCAAGCATGGATGGAGGAGAGAAGGAGTGGCCTTGGGTGGAGGAGACACGTGGGGGCTCCCAGGGAAGAGACACACGCACGGGGACCCCTGAACCCCTTTTGGCTCAGGCCACATTCACACACAACGTCCGCCTGGTCGCGGTTATTCTTCGGGTCGCAGCTCAGCGCTTCCTCCATGGAGAGAGCGGTGGTGGGCCGCCACAGCGTAGAAGGCCAGGGGGCTTTCTTCGGGGAACCTCAGGGGCTCCCTCAGGTTGGGGTTCCACTGCGGGTGGAGGAGGAGCTGCAAGGCAAGGTGGGAGTCAGTGGGAGGGGGGTGTATCCCATAATTAAACCCTCTTCCTCTGGAAGGGACAGGCTGGCGGCAGAATTAGGGTTGGGGTCTCGTGGAAAGATTAGATGGGGCCAATGGACCTTTTCAGTTTATTTCAGAACATTCCTTCTCAGGCTTGGTGTCCTTTGGGCATGTGGACTTCAATGCCCAGAATTCTTTGCTTTGCTAGCTGGGGAATTCTGGGAGTTGAAGCCCACAAAGCTGCCAAGTTTGAGAAACATCATTTAAGAGGAACCAAGGTCACCGCCTGCCCACTCACCCCACCCACCCCTCCGAATCTCTCACGGCGGGTGATGTTGCTAGGCAACAGTGGCCTCCCACCTGGTGGACTGCTTGCCGCCCCCACCTGCCAACTGCTCACCTGGGCACTGGTGCCTCTGCCCAGGAAGGGCCTGGCGTAGGGCTCTGGCATCCGGGCGGGGCTCGGCAGGCACGGAGGCAGGTCCCCGACCATCCCGTTCCTTTGTGGGGAGAGCTGGGGCAGAGCCCCCCTCTCCTGTGCTGCTTTCTGCCTTTGAAACAAAGGGGAGGGGAGGGGAGGTCAGGAGGGCTGCCGCTCCCTTTGGTCTCTGAGGGGGCACCTTTCATTTGACAGAGGCTGAGGAAAGGACTGCAAAGCAAGGGGAGGGGAGCCAAGTTTGCAAGGGATACGGTGTCATTTGCAGGGCAGTGAACCTGGGTCGCAAGCTGCGGAACCGGCCTCTGGCTTTTTGGGTCAGGACAGGCAAAGGTTGCCCCTTGCAATCCCACGCCAGCATTGCAGACGGCCCGCCAGGAGGGGAGGGCCTGAACCAGGCCGGGGGAGGGTCTGGTGCGCTCCCTGCCCCTTCCGGAGTGGGAATCAAGTCCTCCTCCTAAGCTTCAGGAGGGTTGGCTCTTTCGGGCGAAGCAGGAGGGCGCCCGTGCTGCCTGGGTCAGGCGAACGTAGCCTTTTGGGGGTTGAGATAAACCAGACTCGGGGTTCAGAAGGTGGTGTGAAGCAGGCAAGAAGCACAGTGTGTGTGTGTGGGGGGGGGGCGCAGCTGCTTTGATGAAAGGAGCGGATGGGTGAACCAGGGGTTCTGTGGCCCCTCCCTTAAACGAAGGGGTAACCAGGGTTTGCATCCCCAGAAGGGGCCACTTGGGACAGAACAGAAGCCCAACCTCCAGCAGCCGTTTCCATGCAGCAGAGGATACACAAGTAGTCCTTGACTTACGACTGGTCACGGCTGTCCCCCCCTCCCCCCACGATCACAGGACACATGTTGGGTGCTCGGCAACCGGTCTGCGTTTATGGCCACTCACAGCGTCCCATTTTTGCTGAAACCGATGTTGGCTTCCAGTTTTGGGCAAAATGACCCATAGGAAACAATGGGTTCGCTTAACGACCATAGCAAAAAGAGTTGTAAAATCAGGTCCGGTCACAAGATGACCCACTTTGTGACCATTACAACTTATGACCCATAATAGGCGGGCTCTGTTGTGGTTGTAAGTCAAGGACCTTCTGCAAGGCCTGGGTGAGAGCAGCCAGAGGCCAAGGTCGCGAGAGGCGGCCGGCAGTGGAGGGAGGCCGGGGGTCCCCTGGGGCTTTCCCTGCTTGCAAGGCTCCGGCCTTCCCTAACCTGCTACAGCCAGTCCTCAACTTACAACAGTGCATTTGGTTCATTCTTCACATTCTTCACAGTTGCGACCATCGCAGTATCACCACAGCCATGGGGCCAAAATTCACGGAGCTTGACAACTGGCTCGTATTTATGACGGTCACCGTGTCCCGGGGGCAGTCACATGACTCCCTTTTGCGACTTCCTGACCAGCAAAGCCAACCATGGTACTCATTTCGTACCTGCTGATGATTTGCTTAACGACTGTGGCAAGAAAAGTTGTCAAATGGGGCAAACCTCATTTAACAAAAGTCTCACTTAACAACAGAAATTGTGATTGTAAGTCGAGGACTACCTGTATTATCTGTCAAATGCCCTGAAGGGTGTGTGTGTGGGGGGGGGGGAGTGACCCCTGGGCAGAGTCCTAAGGAAACAAACCAGCCGTGGGGTTGGAGACCCCGGAAGACTTCCTCGTCTACGAACCGGACTCTGACCTTTGGCCCCGGGGCCACCAGAATCCCCTCCTGCCCACCTGCGCGTGCCCCAAGTTCCCTCTGCCTTTACGAATGATGAGGGTTCCCTACTTGTCGATGTTGCTTTGCCGTCTCTTCACCTCCTCCAGATGATACAACACGGACAAGCCACGGAGGCGTCCGAGGCCCTTCTGCTTCGGACCCTTCCTCTTCTTCTGACACAACTCCTTGGGGGAGGGGAGGCTCAGCGGAGTAGGGGCCGCCTCCCAGGGCCAAGGCCCCCCCTCCTCTCCTGCAGGCCGCTGGGCTGCACAGCCGGACATCTAAAGAGAGGGAAGCCAAGCGGCTTTATGTTGGTCCTGCTCAAGTTCCTTCTAAGCAGGGGTCTCTCCAACCTTGGCAGCTTTAAGCCTGGTGGACTTCAACTCCCAGAATTCCTTTGCTGGCTGGGGAATTCTGGGAGTTGGTCCTCCAGGCTTAAAGTTGCCAAGGTTGGAGAGACCCCTGCTTAGAAGGACTTCATGCTTCAGTGACTTAGAAATAATGTCCATTTCAATCCAGGGAGAAGAAGGGACCCCCTGCTTATCAATCAGAAGACGCCGGTTCCTTGGCTTCATTGTTGAACCTTCAGCAAGAGTTCTGTGGGGATGGAGCAGCCCCCTCGGAGGGTAACCACACACGTGTCTGGCCCATAGACTGGGGAATAAAGGAAGTATTGGAGGTGATTCTACGTTTAGTGGGATCAAGTTAAAAGAGGAATTATCTTCTACACCTATGAAAGAAGAAGGGGAAGAGGAAACACTCCTTTTCCAGGGACTGTACAATCCCTCTCATCCCTCTTGAAAAGAAAATAGATTTTTTTCTTCTTCTGTACTCTCCACACATACTCAGCTGAACCATTGCAGACTGATATTTAGGGAGGGGCCTTAAGGAAAAAAGGGGTTATTAAGCCCAGGCCATGCCTTTTGTATGCAAATCGCTTCCTCTGGAAAAGCCACATTCCAAAGATCAGCTCCTCTGAAATGCTACAGAATACTAATGCCCACAAAGAAGGGGGTTGGTCAGTGGGCCTGGACCCCAGATTCCACCCTTCCCCAAGATTCATCTCACTGGCATGGGAGTGTGTCCGTTTGGGCTCTGCAGGGCTGGTGAAACCCTTTTGCCCAGCTATTTCACAGCCCCCCCCCAGTGCCCCCCAGCATGGCTCCTCAGATCTTGGGGGCCCCATGTTTTTCTCTGCAAGGCCCATGGTGCTGAACCAAACTCGGCTTCTGTGGCTTGTGCCAGACTGGATTCCGACTGCCCTCGATCAGGGGTGCTTTGGGGAGCCCTCTGCCATCCTGCACGCCACCACACGTATGGGCCAAGCACTGTGGCTGGGCAGAGGCCAGGGAGGGTGGTAAGGTTTGGGGGTCAGGGGGAAGATTTCTGTTTGGGTCAGCAGGCCCCATTAATCCCCACTCCCACCCAGCAAAGTCATGAACATCCCTAATTAGCACCTCCGGGTGAGCTAAGCGTGACAAAATCCTGACCCCTGACCCAGGCTCTGCCCCACTTCAGAAGGTAATTTAATTCAGGAAAGGGAAGTGTGGAGGACAGAAGCAGAATATTCCCAAGTTTACCAGGAGACGTGGCTTTTAGAAACCAGATTCACTCCCTTTTCTTTATGGGTCTCAGGCAGCAATTCTCCTTCAGGAGATGGTAGCAGCTGCTGAAGCTCACGTGGGCCCCCTCCCCACCCCCACCAGAAGGAGACTTGAGCAGGGCATCCATCTGTCTGTCATCTGTCTGTGGCCAGGATGGCTTCTCCATTTCAAAGGCACCCTTTGAATAAGAGCAGGGAAACCATCAAACAAAGGATGGGCCTGAGCCGGGCAATCAGGAGTGCCTTTGTAGGGTGGATACCAGGGAGAAGGCTGGTCCAGCAAGACACGGCCCTGCCCTACAAATTCTGGGTTTGAGGTCAAAGACAGGAACCCCAAATGCTTAGCCCGAAGCCCCCACCAGGCTTTGCTAAATGAGTAATTTAGCTCAGGGTGTCTGTGTGTATCTTTGTCCTTCCAGACCAGAGTGGATCCAGATCAGCTTGGTCCCCTGTTGCTTCCTCCCAGAGTCTTTGGTCTTCCCTCTGAAGAAGGGAAGGGGGGAGCCTCGGCCTTGCTCCGTCCGCCCAGACAGTCAGTGTCATCTCAGCCCATGGGATCAGGGGAGGCCTGGGATCTTGCCTCCGAGACTTCCCCCCAAAGACCAGGGCAGCCCAATGCTACACCTGGTGGGAGCCCCAAACGGTGGCAAAGATATCCCACCGTAGGGAAGTTATTCCCTGGGAGTGGCGGTCGGGGCATCTGGTGATGCAGACAAAGGTGCCCTCATCAGGGGTGGGCAGCAAAGGGAGGAGGTCCTGCGGCCACAGCACCCTCCGGACAACCCCCAGGACAGAGTCCACTGCTCGCTCGGACCCTCTGCCCAAAGAGGCTGCCTCTCCCAGGTGGCTCAGCCAGGCAGGGGTTCCTTCGCAGGCCGAAGTCTTGTGTGTCGGAGGTTTTCCAGGTAACTCATGGCCTTCCTTTCCCTTGCTCCGTGGGGTCTCCTATAAAGCACTGGGGTCCCCCAAGGCCCACACAAAGCCCAGCTTAACCGACAGACAAACTCCGCTTGTGACTTCTACTTTTCACAGGGAAGAAGCAGGCGGAAAACCAATGATTGAAAAGAAGGCCTCATCCAGGCCATTAAAACCTACCAGCAGAGGTGGGGCCTCCTGGTATTCTTCCATCCAGAGGGAACTGAAAGGGAAACGGGCAGGGAAGTACTATTGGCTTTTACTTCGGAATTCCTTATATATTAAATTTAGGAGAAATAATCAGCTGTAGGAACTCAGCTGGACCTGGTGCAAATCTTTAAATTTGGAATCATTGGCTAGAATGGCAAGTCAAAGCAAAAATTCTGATTTAGTGCTTGCGAAGAGTCTCTTAGTCTCATCAGCAAATAACTTTTCCAGAAACAGGGAGCAAAATCTTCCTTCTTGCAAACAAAAGTGAGCCATAGCTTCCCAATGTAATACAGGTAGTCCTCGGCTTACGGCCACAATGGAGCTCAACATTTCTGTTGCTAAGCAAGACAGCTGTGAAGTGAGTTTTGCCCCATTTTACAACCTTTCTTGCCACACTTCTTAAGTGAATTACTGCAGGTGTTAAGTGAGTAATGCAGTAATCTGGCTTCCCCACTGACTATGCTTGTCAGAAAGTCGCAAAAGGGGATCACGTGAATCTGGGACACTATGACCGTCATGAGTATGAGTCAGTTGCCAAGCGTCTGAATTTGGAGCATGTAACTGTGGTCGTAAGTGTGGAAACCAGTCATAAGTCACTTTTTTCAGTGCCGTTGTAACTTCGGTCACCAAGTGGGAGGTTATAAGTCGAGGACTACCTGTATCAGGGAGAGAAACCTGGAACGGTGTTTTTCCCCCCACGATCTCACCTGCCAGGATCGCGAAACGTACCTTGGCTGCTGAACAAGCCTGTCCCAAAAGTCGGTGGTGCAATGGGCATCGCTGGAGGGGGCAACCTCGGGCTGATCTCTGCTGACCATCTTGGACTGCCTTGAAAACAGGATGGTGCAAAGCCATTAGTTTTCAGCCAATTATTTTGCAAGAAAATGTCCTTATTGCATTACCAACAGAATCTGGCGTGCTATTAAAACACCTGACGTTGCTCAGAGGTGGAAAAGGAGACGGAGCGTTCGATGGTTGTGGCACCAACGCATGGAAGCACTTCCGTCCCTGGATCGCACTGCCCTCCTGTCCATTTCCCTCAGGCCGCTTCCTCTTCCTTTTGACACAATTCCAGGAGAGGAATCAAAAGGTGTAATAGAACCAGCCTTTCCTGGAAGTCAACCGTTTCACTACAGAAATGCAAGCTCGGCCTAAGAAGGAAAGGAATAATAAGTTCCTCCTGCGGTGATGGATGGAGTTGTCTCAAAGTTTGGGGCAATGTCAAAGGAAGCAGAGCAGACTGAATTTGTTCCAAGGAAAAGCTCATCTTTTATCAATATGTAACAGTAAAATAATACTGAAGAAAGATTAAAATAGCTTATCAGAAGCTACACAAGATACTCCACAGAGAGCCTAAGAAACACAATCATTTGAAAGGATTAAAGTTCAACAAAAGGCAGAAAATCAGTTTATAATCAGTTATGACTTCTAGCAGAATTTCTCTTGGGTCAAATGGCAAGGATTAACAGCCATGTAGTGGCTGATGAAGCATTCATTTCTGGTCCAAGGGTTAAAAGCAGTGCAAAAGAGGAAGAGGTCATATTACAGTTGAGGGTTCAAACACCTTTGGCCAGTGCAAAAGTCCAATGTGCAGAGTGGAATTTATCTGTGGAAATGTGTGCGAGGCTGCACAGAAATTAAGCACCAGGTGGCAGCAGAGACCAAAAACCCTCCTCCCTCCTGCCATCTAGGGGCGGGCTGCAGTTCTGCTATCCAGAATGGGAGCCCTAAATTTAAGGCTACCGAGCGGCATCTGTCTTGTGGTTGGTATTTGGTGACAGTGATACTTGACAATTATAGTTCAAAACAATGATTGAAGGAGTAACTGGGCTTACAGGTATGGCAAGGAATAAGAGATCCATTGAGATACTAGTTTGGCTCTGTATTGCATTATTTACTTACTTTTGCAGGTTTTACTAATGTAGGTTGTATAACAGATGCATGAATACCCATCCTTGTTTTCATACAACTGATTTACAGGTAGTTCTCATTTAGAAACCACAATAGGGACCCACAATTTGGTCGTTAGGTGAAGTGGTTGCTAAGCGGAGCCACAACTGCGCTTGTAATCTTCCTTCAGCTTTTCTTTGCTTTACAGACTTGTGAAGGTCATACACATAAGCATTGGTCACAAAGTTACCTTTTCATCATGGTGATGAAGGTATAAGGCAGTTGATAAACAAGGACTCCCTGCATAGCATTAAATTTTTAAAACCCGCAACTAAGTAAATGCAAATATTCAAACCGAGTTCAGGTCAATTGGGAAGACTTTGCAACGTATTTATAGCTTGGAAAATGGATTTAATTTTCATTACCCATTTATTGTCGTCTGTTCCCCGAGTTCTTTGGCGTTAACTTATTAATATTTATTGGCATGGTTTAATTCAATTCCTTTTTAATCATTTCAGAGCTTCAAAGATACGGAAAAGAATTAGACAACCGTGCAGTCAGCAACATGCCATGTGATGTCTTTGGAGGCAGAAAATATTATCGAATTCATCATCTCCATCACGAGCAGAAGCTCCTGTGGAGGGTTTGGTTTTACGTAACTCGTGCCCACGTGTCTCGTTGAGTTCACTTCCACTAATATTCATAGCCCCTTTGCCTCTGCTTCTGGAGTGCGGCGATGCCACAGACTGAAGCCAAACGCAACTGGTTTAATAAATATATCACAAGACCTAAAAAATGTCTGCAAAGGCACCTCCTAATCTGCCAAAGAAAGAGGAGGAATCTTTTGCAGACCGCGGCTAAGATGTGGGCCGTTCCAATCAGCTTTCCCTGCTGCCTGCCGGTCACTCAGGCCACAAGGCTCTGCCCGTGGATCCCTGTTCCATAAGCAGTGTCAGAGATAGGTAGTCCTTGACTTACAACCATAAATTAGCCCAAAGTTTTCACTGCTAAACAAGACAATTAAGTGAATTTTGTCCCATTTTACAACCTCTCTTGCCACAGTTGTTAAGATTCACTTAACAACAGTTAGGTGAATCTGGCTTCCCCACTGACTCTGCTTGTCAGAAGGTCGCAAAAAGTGATCACGTGACCCTGGGATACTGCAACTGTCACAAGTACATGCCAGTTGCCAAGTATCCACATTTTGATCATGTACTGTAGGGATGCTGCGATGGTCGCAAGTGTGAGAACTGGTCATAAATCCCCTTTGTCCGTGCCGTTGTAACTCTGAACGCTCACTAAACGAATGGTTGTAAGTTATGGACTATCTGTACTAAGGTATAGCTTACGATTTGTAGGGTTTCTCAGTCATCCAGGTTGTCCCAAAGGGGCTTTTTCAAAGGGCAACTGGACTTTGCATCCTGGCTCAGGTGACCCTGAAGGGCAGAGGTAAACCCCCAAGTGGCCTCAACAACTGATGACCGGATGATCTTCCATTCCTCACCCTTCAGTCCGCACGGAAGAAGCTTCTTGGATGGGAAGTGAAACATTTTCAAGGGGAAAAAAACAAGAAAGCCCAGCTGCCTTTTGAAAAAGCCCCTTTGGGACAACCGTGACTTGGATGGTTGAGAAGCTCCACAGACGTCCAACTTCATGACTTGGCTTAATAACGGTCTATGGAGATTCCCAACCATCCAGCTCACGGTTGTCCCAAAGGGGCTTTTTCAAAAGGCAGCTGGAATTTTTCACTTTTTTTCCTTGAAAACATTTTGCTTCTCATCCAAGAAGCTTCTTCAATTCCGGATGAGAAGCGAAAGGCTTTCAAGGGAAAAAAAATTAAGAAAGCTCAGCTGCCTTTTGGAAAAGCCCCTTTGGGACCCCCAGGCCTTCTGGACTCCCCTCGGCCTGCACGGAAATCCCCGATATTTCGCTTTTCTCCCCATTTTCGGGGAAGAACGTTTGCGAGGCCAGCGGGGCCCCGAGGGCGTCTTCCTGGGGCGGCAGCTTCCAGAGGAGCCCGGCTCGCTCGGCTTCCCTGCCCAGCCGCCTCGGAGCAGCCCCCGAGGGGACCCCGGCCTCCTGGGCAGCCTCTGCGAGGGCTGCTCTCCCCGCCTTCCCTGGAGCATCCGCCGGGCCCCCGAGGGGCACGTACTTCACGAAGGGCCCCAGCGTGGCCCCGCCGCCTTCCCCCACGGCCTCCGCTCGGCCCCCTCCGTCCATCTTGCGGGCCCGCGAGAGAGGGGCCCGGGCAGAGCAGCCCAGAGGGCGGACCAGGGAGGGGGGCTCAGGCCGGGGGTCGGCCCGTAAAAAGGAGCCCCGGGGATGCCGCAGCGGGAAGGCCCAGACGAACCCTCAGCCGCCCCTGACAGGAGGCCGAGGGGACTACCGGCCCCAGAAGGCTCTGCGCGGGCGCCGCGGGGCACCCTGGGAGCGAAGGGCGAGGCGCTCCCGCCCTCAGCGCGCCAACACCCAGCGGCGGCCGGCAGGGGGCGCTCCGAGGCTGCAGAGCGCGGCTGCCGCGAACAAAAGGCAGCGAGGGGGGAGGGGGGAGGGGGGAGGGGAGGGGCCTCCGGCTGGGGGAGGGGCGCAAGGGCGGGGCAGGAGGCTTATTCCCCTGTTGTTGGGCGGGGCGTCCGGGGGCGCCGCGGGAGAGAGACCCCCCCTCCCTTTGCTGCTGCTGCTGCTGCAGAGCCGCCGGCGGGCGGTGGGGGGGGGGCGGGGCGGGGCGGGCGTCCTACCTGGCGGGGCTGTTGCTGGGCCGGAGCGCGGCGCCCCTTTAAGAGCCGGGGAGGGCCGGGTCTCTCCGGTCTCGCGACATTCCTGCCCGCCCCGCCCCTCGCCCGCCCGGCATCTGCCTCGCCTGCCGGGCGCTGCCCGAGGACGCCGAGCCCAGCCGAGCGGAGGGAGCAGCGGCGGCGGCCGCGGAAGGTGGGCGGCGGCCGGAGGGGGCGCTGGGGGGGGGGGGGCTCGGCCCGGGACTCTGCGGGTGGGCGAGGGGAGGGGAGGGAGGGGGTCTCGCTGCCGTCGCCTCCTCCCCCCCTCCCTCCTCCTCCTCCTCCTCCTGGGGGGGGCGGTGGGGGGGGGTCGCAGGACGCGGCGCTGCTTGCAGGGGCTGAGCTGGGCGGGAGGCGCGCCAGGCGGGGAGGGGGAGGGGGAGGGGGAGGGGAGGGGGTCTCTCTCCGACTGCAGCGGATCCCGCCCTGGGCGGCCTGGAGGAAGAAGCGCTGGTCCCTCGGCCGCTTCTACCCCGAAGAGGCTCGCCCGGCGGCTGTGCCAGGGCTCGGGAGAGGCTGGGCTGCCCCCTCGGTTGCCTCTTGACTTTTCCGGCGCTTTCTGGGGAGGGGGAGCTGCTCTTGCATTGGGAAGATGAGCTGAGCCCCCCTCCCCCCTCCGGCTCCTCCTCCTCCTCCTCCTCCTCCTCCTCGGGCTCCAAAGGCCGATCTGGGAGGGAGGGAGGGAGGGAGGGAGGGAGGCCATCCCATAATGCCCCCACCTGACGGCTGGCCTGGCAGCTTCAGCTCACCTTCCCTGCCTGCCAACTGGGTGGCAGATCCGAGGGTCTTGCAATGAAAGCAGGTGCCTGGAGGAGGTGGGCTCTGCCTCCTGGCCACACTTGGCTGGCATTGCCGTGGCTGCCGTTTTGCCCCCTTCCTCTGGAAACCCGGTGGCTTCTGCATCTAGGGCAGCCCTCCTGGCCTTTGGCACTCTCCCCAGGCATCCCTTTGCTCCCCCATCACCCCCCCACCTTCACTGCCCTGAGCTTGGCCTTGGGGCATTCAGGCTTCTCTGGGGCACCTTGCCGGAGGTTGGCTCGGCCTCTGCCCCGGGCAGAGGCAATTTGGGCAAAGCCTAGTCCACGGGCCACGGTCGGTCACGTGGCGGAGGGATCCCGAGAGGCTGTGGATGAGGCTGAGCTGGGCAGCCGGGCGCTCAGAGCTGCCCTGAGGAAGGGAAGGGACCCTCGTGACGCTGCCCTGATTGCCAGCTCCCTGGGCTTTGGGTGCCCTTCCTTTTCGGCCTCCTGTGTAAATGCCGGCTGTGCCATTAGACCTGGAAACGTGGTGGTGACCGTTTCGTGACCCACTGCTGCCGCTTTTGCCGCTCAGCGGCCCCCCCCCCACTTCTCCGCTTGCCCTGTGTGCCGAGATCCGCTCTCGGGGCTGGTTGGCGCAAAGCAGCAATTTTGAGAGCTGCGTCTGAGGCTGAACCAGCCAAGAATGCAGCCGTGCCCTTCTCTCTGCCCTTCCCGGCAGTTTGGGTTCCCCTCTGGAGCTGTCAGAAAGCCGAGATCAAAACATGGGCGTGTGTGTGTGTGTGCCGACTTCTGCCCTGCTCTGGGACTGGCACCTCCCGTGTGACATTTCACAGCAGGGAGACCCAGCCAGGGAGGCCGTTGCCGCCTCTGACTGCTCCACCCGTTGTGCTGGGAGAACCTTGTCCAGATTTCCGGCCTGTCTTGGCCAGTGGGATCGAGGCCAGATGCAGCCATTGCCACCCCCCCCCAATTGCAAGAGAGTGAGGGGAGGCTCTGATTTGCAAGGTTTTCCACCTCCACCGAAGGGTCCCGGTTTCTCTTTGCCCTGCCTTCACCAATGGAGGAGGAGGAGGAGGAGGAGGGCTGCTCCCTTCCGAAGGGCCGGATTCCTTAGCGCCTCCGTCAGATGCTGGTTAGGTATTGTAGGAATCCTCCAGGGGCAGGAGAGGGAGAGACGGGCTCTGGCCCACTGACAGCCAAGCGCTGCCCTGCCTTTTGCCCGCCTCCGTCCTGCTGATAACAGGGAGGAATGGCTGCAAGCTCGGCTCTCGGATGGTCTGCCTTCCTTGAGGGGCTCAGCAGCCCCTCCCTCCTCCTCTGCCATGCCTGGGCTGCCACTTGTCCTGGCACGCCAGCTTCCAGGTCTCTGCAGGGGTCCCGTGCCTGATCATAGCCCTTCCTTCACTTACCGGTAACTGGCATCAAAGGGCCTCTCGCCCTGTAATTTAGCCGAGCAAAATCGGGGATTAAGAGCCTCCTTCCGCTTTGGGGGACGCTCGCTCTCCTCTCCGTGGGGACTGCCTGGCCCTCCATGGGGGGGGGGGAGAAGTTATCAGTGCCTCTTCCTGCCAGAGCAAAGGGGCTGGGGCATCTTCCAGAGGGCGTGTCCCTGTTTCCTACCTGCCTGGCAGGTGATTACAGGGATTAGCAGAACTCGGGGTGGAGAAGCATCAATTAAAGTCTTACTGCCCCCCCCCTTGGTTGCCTGGCAGGCTCCCCCACAGGCTGAGGGCCCCAGAGTGGTCTGAATCCTTGGCACCCCCCCACCCACCCCCAGTGAACCAGACTGGCAGAAGCTGGCCAGCTTCAGCACGTGGGACTTTGTTCTGCAGGCTCAGCCATCTGCCCCAAGGGAGGGGGGAGGTCCGGAATCCTCCCCCCCTCTGGTGGCTGAGTCTCCCTGGTGCACCTGAACAGGGCAGGAGGGAAAGGGGAGCGTGGGAAGAGGCCGTAGTGCCAAGCGCCCGTTTTTGTGTTGTGCCCCAAGAGCTTCGCTGGGGATCAGTCAGATGGGGGAACTTGCCTGAGGAGGAGGAGGGGGCTTCCTCGCATCCGTGGCTCTGTCTGGGTGAGGGGCCAGAATAGCCAAGGGATTGTGAGCTCCCTCTGCGTTGGCACACAGTCGGCTTCCTCTGGGAAAGGACAGCTGCCCTCCCAGTCGCTCACTCGCTTGCCCGGCAGGCGGGCGGTTGTGTGGGTCGGTCCACACCCAGTGGCAGCACGGAGCTCAGGGGCCACAGGCAGGGGAGGGGCCACTTTCCCCTCCTGGGCAGGGGTGAAATGTAAAATTTGTTACTACCGGTTCTGTGGGCGTGGCTTGGTGGTGGTGGGGTAATGTGGCTGGGTAGGGTGGCCAACTTTTTTTTTTTTTAACTTTAACTTTTCAAAGCATTTTTTCTAATGCTTTGAAAAGCCTCTGCTGATCAGGCAACTCAGCTGGGATCGTCAGAGACTTTTCAAAGCATTTTTTTTACCACCTCTTCGGCCAAGAGGTTGTAGAAAAAAATGCTTTTAAAGGTAAAAAAAAAAGCCTCTGATGATCGCGCGGCTCAGCTGGGCATGGGGGGGGGGCAGGGATTTTTGCTACCGGTTCTCTGAACCACCCGCCACCATCGCTACCAGATCGGGTGATCCTGTCCGAACTGGGAGCATTTCAGCCCTACTCCTGGGGCTGAAGGGGGAAAGCGAGACGCAGCCTGGCAGTGCCCTCCAAGAGGCCTTGAGAAGCCCTTGGGGCCCCAGAGCGGGGGGGGAGGGGGAGAAAGAGCTGGGGAGTGTTTTCCAACCCAGGATGAGGATCCCACAGCTTTGGGGGCTGGGGTCTTTGCAAGGGCAGGGGCTTATTTAATACTTGCCAAAGCTGTGCCATCTGTCTTGGGGGGCAGGAAAGCAGAGTTCCTGATGGAAACCTGGGCAGATTGGCATGGCTTGACTTGCCCCCCCCACCACCTTTGCTTGTCCCTTCTGGTTGCCTGGCTTCTCAGGGGGTGGAGCTGGGGGGGCAGCCTCCGAAGTTAGCCTCAGTCCTACCTCTGCTGTGGGGTGGGTGGCAGTGAAGGGACTCGGCTTGCCTCGGAGGAAGAGGGGCAGTTGGCAGAAATGGGCAAGCCAAGATCGGCTCCTGTGAGCAGCTGCTGGCCGCGTTTGCCCCTCTGCCCCGAACTGCAGGAGGGCACTGAGAGGAGGGCAGTTCTGCTGCCAGGGAACCCAGGTGGGTCTCAAGCGGTTCCCTCTTGTTCCCCAAAGCCTCTTCCTCGGGGGAGGGGGGGCAGAGGGCAAGAGAGGCCTGCAAGGAGGAGACTGCTGAGGAAGGGGGGGGGTAGCAGCAACCTCTTCTCACATGCCCCCTCCCCCCCGTGCAGAGGAGCAGGAGAGAGGGTGGGGAGGGGCTTCCTTTGCCCCCACAGGACACTCCCCCCCCCCAGCTACTCTGGTCTCCCCTTCCTCCCAGCCTCGGGGGGCAAAGGGGTGGGAGGAACCCAGGAGAACCAGGAGCTCCCAATCGGGAAGCCTGACTCACACCCGACACAACTGGATTGTCTGCACAAGGGCACACTCGGCAACTCCGGCTTCTGTTTAGCCCGGCTGGAGCCTCCCTGTGAGAAGAAGACATGAATAAAATATTTTGCCCCCCCCCCCCCGGCTGCTACTTATCTTGGCAGTCGCCCCCCCTCCCCCCAAGCAGCCCAGGTGGAGGCCCCCGTCTGCTGCCGGCTGGGCCTGGCTCCCCTGGGCGGTTTGGCTGGGGGGCTGGAGGCCGGGGAGGGCCCCTTCATCTCAGTGCCCGGCAGAAAGGCCCCTCAGTGGCGCTTGGGCACGGGTGGGCGGGGCTTCCCTGAAGGGGGCGCTTGTGCAAGGGCCCACGTCTCTTGCGGCACCCGTGTGTGCGTAGGTGTGCCTGGGGCCGTGGAAGAGGAGGCTCCAAGCCGGTGCTCCCTCTTTCTTCCAGGCCTCGGTTGCCAGGGAACAGCTGTCTCGGCTAAAAATAATTTGATTTTTCGCTGTCATCAGCCGTCATGTGAGCGAAGAGGCTTGTTTTTCGGCCCCCGGGCTGGCTCTGGTGCCCTTGGGCTCACATTGTGGGAGGAGGGGCGCTGGGGTCCTGCGCTCCACACCCAGAGCGGGGGGGGGGCAGAGGCCACCCCCAGGCGGAGACCCCAGTTGGCACCTGGCAGACCCCGACTGATTCTGCGGCCGGGTTCAAGGCTGGGGGGCAGCCTTGGGGAGGTTCCCGGGAGGGGGTCTGGGAGGGGGGTCCAGACCTCTCAGCAGAAGGCAGCCGGGCCTCCTGCCCCTGGACCCCACAGGCCTGGCATCGCTGTGACTCAACCAGCCTGTCCTGCCAGGCGAGGGCCGGGCTGGTGTTTATCTGGGCCCGGTCGTGCGCAGGAAGTGCAGCTGGGGGGGGAGGGCTCTGCACAATGGGGGGAAGTCAGCGATCTGGGGAAGAGGGAGACCTGCAAATGGGGCAGGGAAGCCCCCAGCGACCTTGGAAGCCCCCGGCAGCAAATCAGTGGCAAGAGGGTGGGGTTGGCATGGGCACCACCCCAACTTCCCGAGGGTGATTTTGACTGGCAGTGGTTGTAGGTTTCTGGCAAGAATTCTGTGACGATGTTGGCAGGGCGCATAGCCCACATCTGGGGCTGGTGTCATGGGCTCCCCCACAGTCCTGGGGGGGGAGGGAGGGAGGGAGGAGGTCTGCAGAAGGAACCGTGAGGGTCAGTGGGGCTGAGGAAGATGCAGCTGGGGCTCTGGGCCGTTGAGTCGCTGGACGGTTGGCCCTTAGGCCGGATGTGCATAGAAGGGGGCACCGGCACCGCCGTGGCAGCTTTACGGAAGAGGCCGCTGCTGCCCCACCCCTGGGGACCCTCATCAGTGCCTGCTGGGGCAGCTGGCTGACCTGTGGGGCAGGGGGGGGAGGATGTGGAAGTGGCTCAGGGTAAGGATCTAGCCTGACCTGAGCAGGTTCCTAGGACACCTGGCTGGCCAAAAGGGGGGGCCTTGGGGCCCATCCAGCTGGGGGGGGCGCTTTGGCCTTCCAGGAAGAGGTTCATAAAGGGCCGTGGGAGGGAAGGAAACGGGTATGTCCGGCCGGGGTCCCAAGACGGTGTCCCTTCTCCTTGCCTGCTGCCCCACCTCCTGGCTGAGGGGGAGGGGGCTGGCTCCCCTCCCAAGGAAGCAGCTGCTCCCTTCTTCCTGGAGGGGGGGAATTGCGGGGCCATGGAGGGGGGGGGTCCATTGAGCAGAAGCAAGTGGTGAGCAGCCGGCATGGTTACCTGGCATTCATCCCCAATTCCAGGCAGGGGGAAAACTCCACAGATATCCGGCTCACAAAGGAGGCCGCTGCTTGGACGGGCTCTCCCTTTCCTGCATGTTGGTCCTCGGCCAGGAAGAGGCCGGTGCTGGGGTGGCCCGAGGGAAGCCTTTGACGTCACGGCTGTGGCCCCGTCCCTGCCCAAAGCGGAGGGCCGTCAGGCGCCCACACGGGGTCTGGTGTTGATGGAGGTGGGGGCTTCTGGTTGGGGCCACGTTCGGGTGTGCAGAGGCCTGGAGTGGTGAGTGCTAGAGCCCCCCAGCTGGGGCCCTTGCAAAGCTGGAGCTGCCCGCTCAGTGAGCTCAGAAAGGAAGGGGCCTTTCAGCTGTTCCCTTGGTGTGGGGTTGGTGCCTGGGCACCGGCCTCTCCGGGGAGACAGACTGGGGGGTTACGATGGAACCCCCACCTCTTTTCTCCACCCATCAATCTACTGCTTAGAGGGCAGGCCTGGGAGGCTGCTGGTGCTTCTTAGGCGCAGGCTCCAGAAAAGGGGGGCTCTGGGGCAGGGGGAGGGGGATTGCAAGGAGGAGGAGAAGCAGCCTGGGCCTCCCTGTATGATTTCTGGCCGGGACAGGGATGGTCGTCTCTGTCCCCCACCACCACCCCAGCCATCTCCCCCCCCCCAGCCGCTCTCCGATCTTCAAAAAGGTTAGAGTGGACCAAGCTTCGTGATCCAGCCGCGTCTTCCTGGGCTCCAAGCTGGGTTTGCCCTCCCCTCTGCTGCCTGGAAGGGTTTCCTTAGCAGGCCAAGCAGGTCAGGCCGTTCCGGGGCAGTATCTGCTTGCACAGCAACCCCCCCTCGGCCCCCTGAAGGCCTCCAGGCAGGAAAGGCTGGCCCAGAACGAGGCCTTTGGCTTTTCCTGAGGGAATCTGGGGGGCCCTGGCAACAGGCCCCTCTTTCCTCAGCAGGCCTAACCCTGAGAAGAGGCTCTGCAGGGATTGCCAGCCCCTGCTGCCTGCCTCCCCTCTGGCGTTGGAGGGTTTTGAAGAGAAGGAAGGGGGCCCCTGTCGGTCTTCAGATGAGACGCTCGCTTGGTCTTTCGGGGGGCCTGGCACTGCTGACCTCCTTCCTCGGTGGGATTTGGCATCTCCTGGATGCTGAATCCCCCTCCCCACCAGCTTTCGTGTCAAGCCAAGACACGGGCAGCCACCGTCCTGGGGTGCATTTCCCAAGGGCCTTGGGGGGGTCTCTGGGTTTTGCTCCGTCATCCCCCGTAGCGCTGCCAGGGTCAGGAGGAGCCAAGTGCGCGCGCACGCACACACAACCACGCCCAGACGCTTGCACCGCCTGGAGGTTTTTGCTCAGTGACCCAAATGTGGAGGGGGGGTGTGCTGCGTTTCCTGAGGATGGGTGTGTGTGCAGTGGGGGCGGGCGGGTTGTCCAGCCGGTTCCTGGGAAGGGCCCAGCCCGGTCCTGGCATGTGGTTCGCCTGGCTGCCTTTGGCCCTTGGAAGCGTGTGGGTTGTGGGGAGCCTCCTGGGCGGAGGGTCAGCGTCAGGAAAGTTCTGATGGGAACAAAGTGGGAGGGGCGTAACCAGTCCCCCCCTTTGCCTGGGGCATAGCCGGGGTGTCCCGTGTGAGGCCTGATCCCGGTCGAGCTGGGAGGAAGAAGCTCAGGGCCCCGTCTGCCCCTCCTCTTCCAGCAGGTAAACTGCCCCCCCAGCTGTTGTCCAGAGGGAGCCAGGATGGCCGGCGCGTCCGTCAAAGTGGCCGTCCGGGTGCGGCCCTTCAACGCCCGAGAGATCAGCCACGCGGCCAGCTGCGTCATCCAGATGCAAGGACCCACCACCTGTGAGTTTCCCGCCTGCTCCCCAAGGACCGAAGGGGGCAAGATATAGCAGGGGTGGTGGTGGTGGGGGGGCAGTGGTGAAATCCTCTGTGGATTGCCACTGGTTCGCTACCCGCGTATGTGCGGTGCACGCCAAAAGCACGCTGCACGCACACACATGCACAGTGCATGCCAAACATGCACTTCACACGGAAAAAGGAGGCTTGGGAAGGTAAGTAGACCAGCGGGGGGGAGGGAGGGAAGGGCTGTGCCGTGATTTAGCTTTGCTAGAAAGGAGGATTTCCTGCTTTCTAGCGAATATAAACCGCGTGGCGCAGCTGATTGTCGGAAATGCCGGTTTGGAGGAACCAGTAGCTTTTTTTAACTACCGGTTCACCTGAACCCGTAGTTTTTTATCCGCACCTGTTTGCCCGAACCAGTGCGAACCAGTAGCATTTCACCCTGGAGGGGGGCATCCTGCCAGGGGTGTCTGTGACGAAAGGGCCCCGGGCAAATAACTTTCAGATGTTGCTGGCAGCCTTGACGCTCTGCTTGGCTTCCAAAGCCTAAGCGATTGTGAATAAGAGCCTCCAGGTTCAATGGCAGTCTACCTCTGACTTGTTAAGGAGTGGCATCAGTGGAGGAGGGAGGCGGCTCGTGGCCTCGAGTCCCATCTTACCCTCCTTTCACCTCTCACAACCGGCTTGGCTGCTGTGAGGAAAGGCCTCTGATTCCATGCCTGAATGGGCTGCGCTCCTGCCAGAGAGGCAGGCAGGGCCCACTTGGGTGAGGGTGGGAGCTGGCTCACTTGCCCACGTGGGTATCCTAGCCCAAAGCAGCCCCCCCGCCCCCCCCCCCCCCCGGCCTGGCCTGTGAGCCTTCCAGATGCAGCTGCTGGTTGCCCAGGCAGTTGAAGCCGGGTTCCCAGCAGAGCCTCCTCCAGTGCTTGAAGGCAGCCGTGTCCTCCTGCCAGGGTTGCCTTTGCCATTGCGGATGTGGCAGAGGGGCTCCCCTTCTCTCCTCCTCGCAGGCATCGCCAACCCCAAGCAGGCCAAGGACGCCCCCAAGAGCTTCACCTTCGATTACTCCTACTGGTCCCACACCTCGGTGAGTGTCGCTGTGGGGAGACGGCTGCACTTGGCTGTCCTGCGTGGGGGTCCCTCCCTCCCTCCCTCCCTCCCCCCCCTCCTTGGACGGGGCCAGCTGCGTCCAGCACCCCACGTGAGGCACCCCACCTCTCTTGCAGGAGGACGACCCCCACTTCGCTTCCCAGCACCAGGTCTACAAGGACATAGGGGAGGAGATGCTGCTCCACGCCTTTGAGGGCTACAACGTCTGCATCTTTGCCTACGGGCAGACGGGGGCCGGCAAGTCGTACACCATGATGGGCAAGCAGGAGAAGGACCAGCAGGGCATCATCCCTCAGGTGCCTGGAGCGGAGGAGGCGGCTGCCCTCGGGAGCCGGCAGGGGAGGCGCTTCACAGCCGCCTTGCCACAAGTTGCTTCTCCCCGGCCTGCAGCCCCTCAACCCCTCCACCATCCCACATCGCTGGGATGTGGGGCTAGGGAGGGAGGGGAGGCAACCCGCCCAGCCTTGACCCCCCCCTCTCTCCCTCCAGCTCTGTGAAGACCTCTTCCTCCGAGTGGCCGAGGAAGCGTCGCCCTCCCTGTCCTGCTCTGTGGAGGTACGTTGGGCAGCTGTCCCCCACCTCACTCCCACCCCATGATCCTCAGTCTGAAACACCCCCCCCCCATTTCTCCCCAGGTGAGCTACATGGAGATCTACTGTGAGCGTGTGCGGGATCTCCTGAGCCCCAAAAGCCGTGGGAACCTGCGTGTGCGTGAGCACCCCATCATGGGGCCGTACGTGGAGGGCCTCTCCAAGCTGGCCGTCACGTCTTTCGAGGACATCGCCGACCTCATGGACTGCGGCAATAAAGCCAGGTGAGCCCCTGCCGGTGGGGGGGCCGGGGGTGTCTGGGCCCTGGGCTAAGGAGGGCCTTCCTCCTCCACTCTCCTCCCACAGCCACCCAGACAGCCAGTGCCCAGGCCTGTGGGGGGGGGGGCTGCTCCAAAGGCAGGGCATGGGGGAGTCCTGGAATGGGACCAAGCGATCCCAAATCGGTGGCTGTTCCAGGAAAGAAACGCAACCCCCCCTTCACTGATTTGCCCTCCCAGGACTGTGGCTGCAACCAATATGAACGAAACCAGCAGCCGCTCCCACGCCGTCTTCACCATCGTCTTCACCCAGCGCCGGCATGATGAACTCACGGACTTGGACGCTGAGAAGGTGGGAGGGCCGGTCTCGTCCAGGAGGTGGGCCCACCTGCGGGGGTCTCCCATGAGGTGCCCAAGGTTGGAGGGGCCCCTTTAAGACCCTCGAGGTGGGATGGGTATTTCTAATGGAGTCCAGCTGATTTGCGTGCTCGCCTGACACTGGTGGCCTTCCCACACGGGGGCTCTGGTGGGAAGGAGCATTGATGTGTGGCTGTGTGGCCGGGGTCAGTCAGCACGGGGGAACTCTTGCTGCATCAATTTGGGACCCCTGAAGACAGCCCCCGGGGGACTCCAGTCCTCACCCTGTGCCCCCTCCCCTTCTCCCCAGGTTAGCAAGATCAGTTTGGTGGACCTGGCGGGCAGCGAGCGAGCGGACTCGTCGGGCGCGAAGGGCATGAGGCTCAAGGCAAGAAGGCAGAGTTGGGCCGGGTTTCCTGGGTCTCAGGCGGGCGGGTGGGCAGCGCGAGCTCCGTCCTTTCTCCATGTCCATGGGGCTAAGGGTGGAATCTCTTCTACGCCCACTTTTCCAGGAAGGCGCCAACATCAACAAATCCCTGACCACCCTGGGCAAGGTCATCTCTGCCTTGGCCGAGATGGTGAGCAAGAGCCGGTCTCCTTCAGAGATTGTGGGGGTGTGGGGGGGTGCTTTGGGGACAGAGGGTGGGGGACTTGGACCGAGAGATGGGACAAGGGCTTTTTGGGTGCTTGGCTGGAGACATTGGGAGCGAGGGTAGACATGGCAGGTTCTGTGGGTGCGTTTCCCTCCTCTCCGCCCTGGGGGACCCTCTTCCCCTTCCCCCGACTCACTTCCCCTCCTGCCTTCCCAGCAAAGCAACCACAAGAAGAAGAAATCCGAATTCATCCCTTACCGGGATTCGGTGCTCACCTGGCTGCTGAAGGAGAACTTGGGTGAGTAGCTGAGCAACACCTGAGGAGGCCTGGACACACACACACAGACACACTCTTTTATGAGTGGGCACCATGGGACATGTAGTTAGGGGCTCCTGCAGGAAAACAGGCTTCTGCAGCAGCTCAGCCAAAGCAGGGAAGGGAAGGTCTGGTCGAGCCTTGGCCAGGCGGAAGAGGGGAGGGCCCCCCTTATCTGTAACCCCCCTCTGGATGTCTTGGCTAGAGCTCTCCAGATTCTCCCCAGCCCAAAGGCTTCAGCAGAAGCTCAGAGGCACAAGGAGTGCTTGTTAAGGGTTGACGGGCAGAGGGACTTCCGGTTTTCCACTCCTGTGGGGGGGGAGGGGAGAAGAGAGAGAAGGCAGCCGGGTCTCTTCCTCTCCGCTTCCTCCCTTCTCCAGGAGGAAACTCTCGCACAGCCATGATCGCCGCCCTCAGCCCAGCCGACATCAACTATGAGGAGACGCTGAGCACCCTCCGGTGAGTGAGAAGGGGGACCCCGGAGGGGAGTCGGGGAATGTGGAGAGGGGCCCCCGTGTGGCAAAGATCCATGCCAAGGCCCGGCCCTTCCCCCCAGCCCCCCTTGTCTCAGTGCCCGTCTCCTCCTGCCCCAGTTATGCCGACCGTGCCAAGCAGATCCGCTGTAACGCCATCATCAACGAGGACCCCAACGCCCGGCTCATCCGTGAGCTGAAGGAGGAGGTGGCCAGGCTGCGGGACCTCCTCTCCGCCCAGGGACTCTCGGGCGCCTGCTTCTCAGGTAGGGGCAGATCTGGGTGCAGGGGAGGTGGTGGCCAGTGCGAGGCAGGCGGAGGGACCAAGTGGGAGTTTGGTGGAAGCCGGGAGACGCGTCCATCACTCGGCTTGTGTCCTTGCAGGGCCCGAGTCGGCCGATCCAGGCGGCGGACAGAGCACTCCCAGTGCGCCCTTTGCCTCAATGGCCCCCTCCTCCCTCCTGCTGGAACCCATAGCCCTCAATGGGGAGCTGGAGCTGCAGCTGCCGGACTCTGAGGAGCAGATGCTGTGCACGGAGGAGGCCATGGAGAGGCTGCAGGTGAGGGGCCCTCTGCTCGTGCCCCAGTTTCCCTCTGGGGCACAAGCGCCCAGGGTCTCCCCCGGCAGGGAGGCTGCCCTCCCTTTGCCTGGTTTCTGATACCAGGGACCCTCCAGTCTCTGCCCTCTGAGGGGCCCTTTCCCAGCAGTGAGCAGCCTCCACCCCAAGGCTCCCTGGCTACCAAAGGCCGCCCCATCCTCCACAGCCACAGCAGCCCAGCACTTGTCGGTGGCTTCTCATCCTCCCTGGCGATACAGAGGCAGCCGCTGGGCTCAGATCCCTCCCCCCCTTGCAGCACAGCCAGTCCCCTCCTTCTGCCCAGCGACGGGAGCTTGGGCAGAGGGGCTGCTTCTCAGGACCCACGTGCCTGAGCGACCTCCTCCCCCCCTTGTAGGAGACCGAGAGGATCATTGCAGAGTTGAATGAAACCTGGGAGGAAAAACTGCGGAAAACGGAGGCCATGCGGATGGAGAGGTGAGTGCAGGTGCCCCCCCCCCCCCCGCCTCTGTGCTCCAGTTCTGCCAGGGAGACCCTGGAGGGCCTGCTCAGTGGGCTGCAGGTTTATTTGCAGCTTCCTTCCTGGGGGGCGGGGGGGGGGCAATAAGGGCCCAAAGCCATCAGGTTGCCAGGGGAGTCCTCGGGGGGCATCTGAGCTGCCATCGTCCGCTGTGCACGGTTGGTGATGCCTCAGAGAAGCCCCGGCGGGGAGAGTCGGCTGCTCATGTCCTCCCTGCGGGAGAAGCTGCCGGCTGCCGGCTCTGACAGGTTGAGCGGTAGCTTTGCCACTTCCCCAGCGATGGTTTTGGTGCTCATTCAAGCAGAAGCTCCGTTGCCCAGGACCCCTGAGGTGCCCCAGGCAAACTTTCTGGATGGATGGATGTATTTTGTCGCATTTCTATGCCGCCCAACTGCCAAGGGACTCTGGGCGGCTTACAACAAAGAATAAAATAATGCGAACAATCCCATAAAAAATGTTAAAAAGAAAAACATTAAAAACTTGAAAAACTTGAAAAACGTCCTTATAACGAGATCAACGGCCCCAGGCCTGTAACTCTCCCAGTGACCCAGCCAGGGGCTCTCAGTGGCAGGGGTCTCTTGTCTTTGCTGCAGAGAAGCTCTCCTAGCAGAGATGGGCGTGGCTCTTCGAGAGGACGGGGGCACCGTTGGGGTCTTTTCCCCCAAGAAGGTAAGCTCCGTGTGCAAGGTGTGCCAGAGTGCGGCCACTTAGAATGGACTCCTTGGGAGTCTGCCCTGTGGAGAATCTCCCCCCCCCACCAGCCCCAAAAGTGTTGCCTTGTGCACCTACAAAGGCAGCCCCCGTCCACCTCCACCCCGAGCCTGGCTACTCAGGGTCCCAGCCCTGCAAACGGGCAGGAAGGTCCAGCTGGGCCAGGGGGAGGCTGTGCCCCACGCTGATGCCCATCTCTGCCCTCCCCAGACTCCCCACTTGGTGAACCTGAACGAGGACCCCCTGATGTCAGAGTGCCTGCTCTACCACCTCAAAGACAGCGTCACCAGGTGAGGCTGCGCCATGCCTGGCGCCGATGGACGGAGGGCTGGTCTCCCAGCTGGCGGACAGGGCGAGGTCAGCGGGCCTGATCGTCTCCACTCTCCCGCCTAGAGTTGGCCAGCAGAACGCGGACATCCGGCTGAGCGGGCAGTTCATTCAGGAGCAGCACTGCGTTTTCCGCAGCGTCACCTGCGAGTCGGGAGAAGGTGAGGCTCGGGACAGGCGCAGCTCCTCCCTCCGGTGTGACTGCCAGAGGCGGTCAGGATAACCGAGTCTCCTCTCCCCTCTCTTTGTGCTTGCCCGGAGCAGGGGGGCCCAGCCACGGGGCAGCAGGCAGCAGCAGGTATTGCCTTCTTTGGGTGTCTTACCGGATTGCGGGGGGCAGGGAGGAATCCCGGTCACCATCCTGCCCGCCCCAAGGTCCAGCTGCCACCCACTCTTCTCCATGCCTTGCACTTAGAATGCCCCTTGGGCCAGTGCCGCTCAAGGGCAGCCTGGGGCACGGTCGGCTCTTCCTCAGCCCCACAGGTGTGGGCTGCCTCCCGAGGGCCCCGGGCCCTGATCCCTGCCTGTCTCCTCCGCAGTCGTGGTCACCCTAGAGCCGTGCAGAGGGGCTGAGACATACATCAACGGGAAGCAGGTGATGGAGCCCCAGGTGCTGCGATCAGGTATTGCTGGGGGGCCATCCTGCCCAGGGAAGGGGGCTGCCGAGAGCATCTCCAGCTGGGGCCTCGAGCGAAGGAGGCTGCAGCCTCAAAGCCCCTCCTTTACCTTTGCCCCGAGGGCTGTGTGGCTTTCAAGACTCCTTCATTGGTTGGGAGATTCCCCCACAAAGGGCCCGTGGTGGCCCCCTCGCTGCTTGGGGGTCTTTTCTGTGGGCAGCCAGCCCAAGTAAGGGGGAAAGGGGAGGGGCTCTCCTGGATGTGCCGGGGCCACCCACCCCCGCTTCCTCCACGGTCCCTGGAGCTGCTGCTGCTGTGATTGAAGCCTCCCCTTCCAGAGCTGACCTCCCCCTACTCGCCTTGCTCCCCGATCAGGCAACCGTGTGGTGATGGGCAAGAACCACGTCTTCCGCTTCAACCACCCTGAGCAGGCCCGGCTGGAGCGGGAGCGCAGCTTGCCCCCCGAGGGCCAGGCGGAGCCCGTGGACTGGAACTTCGCCCAGAGGGAGTTGCTGGAGAAGCAGGGCATCGACATCAAGCTGGAGATGGAGAAGAGGTGGGTGAAGCTGTGGGCCCTGCTTTCTCAGCCCCTCCTCGGGCTGTTTTCCTTTCCAAGGCCTGGGTGGGGGCTTTGACCCTGCTATGGAGGGGGGGCCCCGGGGACGGGGGTCGGAGGGCTCTGTGTGGCTGAAGCTGCTCAGTGTCCTCATCTGAATGTCCGGCTTTGCCCCCTGTGGGTCAGGCTGCAGGACCTGGAGACGCAATACCGCCGAGAGAAGGAGGAGGCGGACCTGATCCTGGAGCAGCAGAGGCTGGTACGTGGCTGTGTTCGGGGCCTCCCAAGCAGCCTCCGTGGGGAAAGCCAGGCTTGCTTAATGACAGCTTGCAACCACAGCACAAAGGTCATAAAATCGGGCGTGACTCAATTAATGACAGCATCAGTTGTGGTCATAAGTTAAGGACTATCTGTGCAATGCATTACAGGTAGTCCTTGACTTAACAATCTTTCATTTAGTGGCCATTCAAAGTTACGATAGTACTAAAAAAGGGACTTAGGACCATTTTCCACACAACCCTTGCAGAGTCCCTGTGGTCACGTGGTCAGAATTCAGACCCTCGGTGACTGCTTCATATCTACGATGGTCAGTCGATTCCCTTTGATGGTCGTCTGCCACGCAAAATCAATGCTAGATTCACTATACAGCCACGTTGCTAATTTAACTGCAGTGATTCACTTAAGAACTGTGGCAAGAGATTTTGTAAAATGGGGCCAAACCAGTCGTGAGTCTCACTTGCCCTTTGCTACTGGTTCGGAGTCGGGAGTGCACGTGGCGCTTCTGGGCGTGTGCAGAGCACCCATGATGATGTCCGGGCAGGTGGGCGGAGCCTGAAGCAGGACGAACTGGTAGAAACCCACCACTGGGCCAAACCTACGGAACAACTGTCTCAGTAAGAAATTGTGAGCTTAGTCGTGGTTGTAAGTGAAGGAGTAATTTGTGTTTAATGTCTGTTTCTGCTGGAACCACTTGACCTGGAACACCCCCCTCCCCCCAATTCCCAGTATGCAGATTCGGACAGTGGCGACGATTCGGACAAGCGCTCGTGTGAGGAGAGCTGGCGTCTCATTTCCTCGCTGCGGGAGAAGCTGCCGGCCACTAAAGTGCAGACAATTGTGCGCCGCTGCGGCCTGCCCAGCTCAGGCAAGAAGCGGGAGCCGCTACGGGTGTACCAGATCCCGCAGCGCAGACGGGCGGCCAAGGACCCCCGCTGGCTGACCTTGGCTGACCTCAAGATGCAGGCAGTCAAGGAGATCTGCTACGAAGTGGCTCTCAACGACTTCCGGCACTCCCGTCAGGAGATCGAGGCCATGAGCATCGTCAAGATGAAGGAACTCTGCCGTCTCTACGGCCGGCGCGACACAAACGAGCGTGAGAGCTGGCGCGCCGTGGCCAGGGACATCTGGGACACAGTGGGCGTGGGCGAGTCGGAGGGCCCCACAGGAGGCAGTCCAGCACCTGGGAACACGGAAACCCGGGTCAGCACACCAGGCGTGGAAGTCAGCGACCTCCGGGCACATATTGACAAGCTGACGGACATTCTGCAGGAAGTGAAGATCCAGAACAACATGAAGGACGAAGAGATCCGGTCACTGCGAGACCGGGTGGTCAAGATGGAGCAGGTCATCCCGGTGTCGCCCCAGGTGAGCAGATGCCCAGGTGGGCAGCAGGGTTTCCCCAAGGCCCGTTTAACCCTCCTGCTGTGCCATGGGGGTGTAACTCTGGCTTGCTTGAGCTGGTTTCGCCTCCTGCAGTAAATAAATGGAAGACACCGCACACCCTTGATGTCCCTCGCTAAGACACCCACTTGTTCTTGTGTAGAGTCTTGGGTTGGCTAAGCGTCCCTCACACCCCACATAATTCCTCCCCACCTTGTGTCTGGCCTGACCCACTCCGGGGAAGAAGTACCCTTCCTCCAGACCCCCTTGCCATCTCCCCATTTCTCTGCCCCCCCAGGAAGACGAAGAGCTGGAGCAGGAGTGGCAGTCGCTGCTGTTGGCACAGGAGGGCCGAGCTTTTGTGGCCGAGGGGGAGACCGGGGGCTCGGGGGATGCCATGACTCCCCAGGAAGAAGAGGGGTCCTTGCCCTGCGACCGGGTCTCCCGCCTGATGAAGAAGGACCCTGCCTTCCGCCGGGGGCGCCTCCGTTGGCTCCGCCAAGAGCAGCTGCGCCTGCAGAACTTGCAGCCGCAGCAGCCACAACAGCGCCGGGGGCCCAGCCGCTTCATCCCCCCGCAGGACTGCAAGCTGCGCTTCCCCTTCAAGAGCAACCCGCAGCACCGCTACTCGTGGGGGCCCAGCACCGCCTTCATGGTGGGCGAGGAGAAGGAAGGGCCCCCCGTTGAGGAGACGCCTCGGGCCCCCAGCCCCAACAACCACGGCAGTCCCACTGCGCCACCGAAGCAGCCCACTCGGCGCCACTCCCTGGAAGGGGGGCCGCGGGGCAGGCGCAACAAGGGCAGGGGGCAGGAACAGCATCCCCCACGCAAGCATAACTATTACCCTTACCAGCACCAGCCCTACCCACAGCGCCGTTCGGGAGTCTTGGAGGGCCACACCCCACCCCGCATGCGCCGGCAGAGATCAGCGCCCAACCTGCAGCAGGAGAATGCCGGCGCTCAGTGATTCTGCCAAGTGGCTGCTCCTGCACCCCCTTTTTCAGGGGGCAGTGGGGAGGAGCCCCCCCTCTCGCAGGAGGGGTGGTGGCTCAGCACAGCCCCCGATGGGCAGGACGCTGTCTCTGCAGTCTGCGGGGTCCTTGGGGGGGGCTGCACTGCCGTTTGCTTGCATCGGCGTAGTAGTTGTAGGGCCCAGGTGCAGCCCCTGTGTGGGGGGCAGGACGGGGGCCTGCCTGGGCGCAGCTGCAGGGATATTCTGCAGTCCCCCACCCCACCCCAGAGCAGCCTTAGGGGGGCGATGGGGGAATCCAGGGCAGCAGGGACTTGTGGAGGGGTCTTCCCTTGCTTTGTGTGGTAGGTGGGCCGGGGACGATGAACCTGTTTGATCTCCTAAATGGGGGCAAAAGGGAGGGGTCCTAAAGGGGGAGGGGCAGATGTAGTGTGAAACAAAATCTGTTCTTGGGGCGAAAAGGCAGAACTTCAAACTTTGCTGATAGCCGCCCCCCCCCCAACGGTCCCAAGGCTGTATAGAAGCCTCATCCAATTTGGGGTGGGGGTGGGGGGCACAAATATCCGTGTTCCTGCGGATTCTATTAATTGACATCTCATGGGAGCCCCCCTCCCCATCGCACTCTGCCACTTTAGGGCACCCCTGACCCTCCTGCCAAGGGGGATGGAGAGGGAGGGGCCCGCTTCTGAGGGTATTATCACCCCCCAATTCGCTGCATCAGCTTTCAGGGGGAGCAGGCGTCCAAGGGCCCCCCCCATGGAAGACTCCCTAGAGGTTGTCAGTGGGGGAGGCTGTGCTGGGGGTGAGGGCAGCTACATCTGAAGCTGGGGTCTTGGTGCTTGGGGGGAGATGTGGGGCTGTGTTCTTGGGTTGGCTACCTGTTCCTGAATAATAAAGGTGGCACAACACCCTCCCTCTTGCCTTCAGCTCTTTGGGGTGGGGAGCCTGGGGGAGGCTGCCCCCTCGGAAGCACATCTCACCGTCCCCCCAGATGCCCTACAGCACATACAAACCCCCCCCCCAATTCTGGAGGTGCCCTCCCAGTCAGATCCTCCTCAGCTGCCTTGTTTACGGCAACCCCACCTCTCCTAGGAATGGGGGGCAGGCAGGAGCATCTGCAAGGGGGGGCGCAGTGACCCTGTGAGGACTGTCCAGGGTGAGTCTGCCAGTCCTGGGGGAGGGGAGGGGGTGCTCAGGACCGTTGGGGGCAGCGAGCTCTGTGGGTGGAGCCCCCTGAGCAGCTGGCGGCCAATGGATCGTGGGGGTAGCAAATGCTGCAGCTTGGAGGGAGGGGGCAGCTCCCTGCTTTAGAGAAGCCGTGGTTCAGTTTTTCCAGGGGAGGGTCTCCTTGCAGCTCAAGGGGATCCCGAATGACATTTCCCAGGCCTGTAGACTAATGCCCAGGTGGCCCCAACTCAGCCCAGATCCTGGCAGCTTTCAGTACCATCCATCATGCCACCCTGATTGGTGTCCAGGTTTGGGGGTGGATGGCAAGATGATGCGATTGTTCTCCCTGCACAGGGAGGGTCTGGGGTCCGCCAAGGCCTGACTCTTCTATAACGTGGGTGGGGGGGTGCTGAGTCACCTGCCACTCGAGATCAGGGCTCATCCATGCGCAGGGACCCAGATGGGGAAGGACAGGCTGCGGCTCTACCTGAGCAGGGACGGTTTCCTTTTTCTCTGCCCCAGAAAGAACAGGTGCGTAATCTGGGGGTCCTCACAGCCCCTGCTGGAAGGGCAGGTGGCAGCTGCGGCTGGGAGGCCTTCCACGGGCTGGTCCTAGACTACTGCGTTCTATCTGGGGCTGCCCTTGCTTCACTCTGCAACAGAGGGGGGTTTCAGCAGGTTCTGGCCAGTTCTGGAGAACCGGTAGCAGAAATTTTGAGTAGTTTGGAGAACCAGTAGTAAAAATTCTGACTGGCCCCACCCCCATCTATTCTCTGCCTCCCAAGTCCTAGCTGATCGGGAGGAAATGGGGATTTTGCAGTAACCTTCCCCTGCCACGCCCACCAAGCCACACCCACAGAACCAGTAGTAATTTTTGAAACCCACCACTGCTCTGAAAGGTTCCTACCTCAGCATCTGCAGGAGGGGGTGACTGGAGCCTCGCTGCCCCCCCCCCAATTCCTCCTGGTGCATGCCAAGGGGCTGATTATCCCCCTAGATCAGGGAGTTGCCCTTTAGAAACTTTAAAACCTGTGGACTTCCCGCTCCCAGAGTTCCTGAGCCACAGAATTCCTGTGCTGGGGAATTGTGGGAGTTGAAGTCCACAGGTCTCCAAGTTGCCGTGGTGGAACGTCCTTGTTTCTAGATCCTCCTTCCCAGCAGCTGCAATGCCTAGAACCAGCTGCCTTCCTCACTCTCCCCCCCCGTTTTAGCCCAGAGGCTTGACAGAGGGGGGCCCTGCCCGTTCTGTCTATGAAGCGGGTGCCCTGGCAGGACCCAGGAAGATAACTCGGATGCAGGACCTGCCTTCTGGGGCATCTTTCCCCCAAGGCTTTGAACCCCCACCCCCACCCCGAATGGGGGCCATCCCGAAGGAAATCTCTCTATTCCAGAAGTTTGTTTTTCATCCATTTCCATTTTTTTTGCCTTTTGCACTCCTACAGGCGGGGAGGGCATCTCTGCAGCGTGGGGAGCTGCCTGGGCTGGGTAGGGGTCTGTTTGCCAACCGGTCCGGCAGGAGAGCGCGTGCTGCACTCGGGACGTGCTCAGAGGCTAGCCCAACCTGGGGAACGGAGGGGAGGGGGAGGCAGCGTCAGAGGCGGCGGGACCCCCGCGCACCACCAGCGGGCTCGCTTCCTCCCGGCGCCTGTCTATTGGCGCTCCCCCCACCCCCAGCAAGCCCCCGTCCGCGCCTCCCGGTTGGCAGGAGCTGCCCGCCACGTCATATTCCGACGGGGGGTCCCCCCTCCGGCTCAGCGCCAGGCGTGGGGTGGGGCCTGTTTTTCGCAGGACTCGCGTTAACGGCGGCGGCCCGATAGCTGTGAGAAGCGAAGAGAGCGCTGTCCCGGGGCGGCTGGGCAGCTTCTTAGACGGCTTTTGGTTAAGGCCGGGCCAGCCGCCCAGGGCCCTCTGCACATGCTCGGCAGGGCCGCCAGCCCTGTCCCCCTCCGCCTCCGGGGCCTTTCGGGGTCGGGGCTGCTCCTCCGCCCGCCCCCGCCCGCCCCCCTCGCAGCCACGTCCCGCGGTCCCTCCCCTCGCCCGCCAGCCTGCCATAAGCGCTCCCGCTCCGGCCCCGCAACTACTCCTCCAAGCGCCCCGACGCCGCCGCCACGATGCAGCTCGTCCTCCCGGCCCTCCTGCTGCTCTGCCTGTCGCAGCTGAGCCGCGGCCAGAGCCCCTCGGCCTCCCCCGCCCCCGCCACCAACCAGACCAGGTAGACCCACCTTACGCCGCCCCTGCCCGCTCCCCGTCGAAGGGACGGGCGGGCGCTCCGAGAGGCTTTCGGCAGGCGAGCCAAGCGGAATCCCGGCGCCTCTGAACGGGGCGGCGGGGAAGGGGATCCGCTCCAGGCCGGGAGGTCAGGCCGGGCTCGCCCAGGGAGGGAGGGGAGGCGTCGGGGGTCCCGCAATCTCTACCCTCTCGCCGGCAGGCCCGTTTTCCTCTGCGGCGGCGACTACAACGCCAGCAACGGCTACCTGGCCAGCGAGGGCTTCCCCGAGCACTACCCGCACGGCCAGACCTGCACCTGGACCATCACGGTAAGGCCACCCCTCCCCGGCCCCCGTTCTCCCATCGCCTGCGGAGGGAAGGAAGGGAACGGGGAGCCCGGCTGACGCCCTCTGCCCTCCAGGTGCCCGAGGGGCAGGTGGTGATGCTCTCCTTCCGTGTCTTCGACCTGGAACCCGACCCGATCTGCCGCTACGACTACCTGGAGGTGTTCAACGGGCACGCAGCCCTGGAGTCGCAGCGCCTGGGCCGCTTCTGCGGGACCTTCCGCCCCGGGGCCATCCTGGCCACCAGCCGCCGGATGCTGCTGCGGATGGTCTCCGACGAAGGGACCGGCGGCAGAGGCTTCCTCGTCTGGTTCAGTGGCGGCCTCCCCCACGTGGACGGTAAGGGCCGCTCTCCCTGCTGGGGGGCCGCCCCGAGAGCTTCCCAAGCTGTGCTGGGGTGACCCTCCACCCCCTGGACAAGCGCTACGAAGCCAAGGAAGGCGAGGGGAGGGGGGGCAACTGGCAGGCCAAGGATGCTGGCCTTCTACAGGGACCGGGGTGCAGCCGGCCACAGGAATGCCTGCGGCTGAGTCGAGGGGGGGGGTAGCTGGCTCCCCAGATGTTTCCCGGACAGGCTGGGATGGAGGACGGGAGGATCAGCGGTCCTGAGCCAGAGGTGGGTGGAGCAAAAGAGGAGCTGGCCTTTCAGTCTAGTCGGGGGGTATCCCTCAGCAAGGAGGCTCCAGCCTCCCCCCCCCCCCCGCCGCTGCCAAGAGCCCTGCCCTGTTGGGTTGGTGAGTATGGGAATCCCCGCCCCCACGGCACCCCCACCCCCACCCCCCATCTTCAGCCTGGCAGCCTCCGAAGCCTCTGAAGAGAGACCAGCACTTGGCTTGGCTTTTTTTTTTTTTAATTTGATTTATATGCCGCCCTTCTCCGGAGACTCAGGGCGGCTTACAATGCGTTAAGCAATGTAAGGCTTTGGGGGAGGGCATGGGGGGGGGGAGTGACGCTGCTGCTCAGTTGCTGCCAAAGTGTCTCAGGAATGGGAGGTCCGGCTGGGCTTGCAAGGCAAAAAGCGGCAGCCCAGCTAAGCCCCCCCCCCCCGCCCCCTCCTCCTTCCAAGCATTCTTTGCCTCCCACGTCCAGCTGGACAAGGCTCAGCGGCTCCCCGCTTCCACTTCCGTCCTAACTGGTCATTAGCGAGAATTCTGTGGTCTCCAAAATGAATGTTTTGCTCTTTTGCTCCCCTCCCCGGCCTCTCTCTGTGCAGCACCCCCCCTCCCCTCCCCTCCCCTCGCAGCCCAGCCCCAGAGGCCCTCCCGAGACTTCAGCCAGCATTCCTGCCGGCTCTTCCCCTCTGGCCCCGCCCCGCCCCCAAAAGTAGGCTGTCCCAGAGGGTTTAGCTGAGTGCCCAGATCCCTCCTCCTGGTGTGGATTGGCAGCACCCAGGCAGGGATGCGTGCAGGATGGATTTTATCTCCTGGCTCTAGAAGAAGAGTGTCCAACTCTGGCAACTTTAAGACCTGTGAACTTCCGTTCCCAGAATCTGAGGAGTAGAAGTCCAGCGGTCTTCAAGTTGCCAAGGTTGGACGCTCCCCGTTCTAGGCGGAGAGAGCGATGATTGCATGCGGACATGTGTCTGCTGGAACCCCTAAACATCTCTGACCGTAGGAGCCCTGGGTCTGTGTGTCTTGGCATGTGTGTTTATGCTGAGCCCCTGCCCATGGTTAAACACGTGCCTGGCCCAGGTTTATAGAATGTGAGAATGTCTGTCCCGAGTTGGATCAGGCACTTGAACAGATTAACAGAGTTTGAAGGGACCTTGTAGGTCATCTAGTCCAACCCCGCTCCCCCCCCACCCAAGCAGGAGACCCTGCACCATTTCTGACAAATGGCAGTCCAATCTCTTCTTGAAAGCCTCCGGTGATGAAGCTCCCACAACTTCTGAAGGCAACAGTTTGGCTTCCTTCCTCCAGAACTACCCAAAAGATGACTATGCCTGGCCTGGGCACTTGCCTATCGCTGCAGCTTCCATGGTGCTAAATTCACTTCCATATATTCAGTTTAAAAAAAAATGGAGGTTTGACCCCAAAGGGCTGCGTTCTTGTGGGCCCTTTGAAAAGCCGAAAGTCAGGGTCTTGTCCCGACAGCTGCATTATACATGAGAAAGCCCAGAGTCGCTGCGAGTGGGAGGACAGATAAATCTAAATAAATATAATAAAAAAGCAGAACTGCCAGCCTCTCCCCCCCTCCCCCAAGCATCGCTTGCTGGAGAAGCCCCTGCAGAGGCCTGGGGCTCCTTCTTCTCACTAACCCCCGTTTCTTGTCTTGCAGAAAACCAGTTCTGTGGGGGGAAGCTTGAGAAAAGCCAAGGGTCTCTCAAGACCCCCAACTGGCCTGAGAGTGACTACCCACCTGGCATCAGCTGCTCCTGGCACATCATTGCCCCACAAGGCCAGGTAAAGTGGCGGGAGGCTCCCTGGCCCTCCCCTTTGCTGGGGGCAGAGAATTGCAAGCCCTCCCTCCTCATCCCAACCGAGGAGTGGGAGGGTGACCCCTTGGCTCTCCTCCGGCCTAGGTGATCGTCCTGACTTTTGGGAAGTTTGATGTGGAGTTTGACACCTATTGCCGATATGACTACGTGGCCGTCTTCAATGGCGGGGAGCAAGACGACTCGCGCCGCATTGGCAAATTCTGTGGAGACAAGTCACCCAGGTGTGTTTCCATGCGTGACAGCAAAACAGGTGTGCCTCCGTGGCCCTACTCATTGGAGCTGGAGAGCCTCCTTTTTCGGCAGCTTAAGGGGCCTTCTCATAAACGGGTCCTCCTCGGCCCCCAAGGCTGCCCTCGCCAAAAGGACTCCGGCCACGGAGCTCAGTTCAGACTGGCTGGGCACGTGGGTGCTTCTTCCCTGCCTTCCTCCCTGCAGCTCCATCCGCTCGGATGGCAACGAGCTTCTGATCCAGTTTGTCTCAGATCTGAGCGTTACGGCCGATGGATTTTCTGCCTCGTACGTGATGAAGAGTCACGATGAGCCGGTGGATGCCACCAGGACCCAGCCCGTGATCCCAGTTTTCCCAGGCTCCAGGCCCACGCAGACCAGCAGGAAGCCTGTGCCCCCTAAGCCCAAACCTCCCAGCAAGCCTGCAGACCGACCCAAGCCGGCTCCGCGCCCCAAGCCGACAGCCCAAGCCCGTCCTGACACTGCAGGCCCCACGACTCCCACTGCAGGTAAGAGCTCTGGAGAGAGGGGGGTGTGTGTGTGTGATGCTTTGCTCCCAGCCTGGCCCATGTCCCGAGCCCAGTGCTGGTGCTGAAGCCGGCCTGGACCAGGAAACATGTGCAGAGCGCTGGCCTTCTAAGCAGTGAAACCACGCTTGGCCAAAGGGGGTCACTGGCCTTTTCTTTCCGCTCCTTTCTTGTCTCCTTCCAGGTGAGGTCACCTGCCCGCAACGCTGCAAGCGGACGGGGACCCTGCAGACCAACTTCTGCGCCAGTGATTTTGGTAAGCTTGTCTTCCCGCCTGCCTCCCATCTCCCAACCTTGCCAGCACCAGGAGCCATTGCACAGTAGCCCCCAGTAGTGGGAGGAAAGTCATCTCAGAATCAGAGGGGGAGGGGATTCCCAAAGTCCCAGATCTCTGCACGGCACCTCCTGTCCCCAGGCAGAGGCCACCCTCGCGGTCAGCCTCTCACCCTCTCCCCAATATCCCACTTGCAGTGGTCAGCGGCACCGTCCAAGCCCTCCAGCGAAGAGAGGGGACCCGGGTCACAGCCACCGTGACGCTCATCCACGCCTACAAGAAGGGGGCCCTGAGCCTCCCCCCGGAAGCAGCCGAAGCCGCCACTCTCCGCTTGGACGTGCCCTGCAGACAGTGCCCCATTCTCAAGAAAGGTGAGAGGCCGGCAGGCTACTTCTTGGGAGCCCCTTCACACTCTGCACAACTACACAACATTCACCTGTGGCAGAAGTGGCCCGGCTGCACAGATTAGTGGGAAATCTGGTAAGGGAATCCGGCCGCTGAGCTGAGTTCGGATTCTCCCCTGCCTCTGCCTCATTTCTCTCTCTCCTCCGCAGGGGCCAGCTATGTCTTCATGGGGAGGGTGGAGGCCGACGGAAGCGGGCAGCTGCCCCCCACCAGCTTCGTGGTGCCCCTCCGGCCGCAGCAGCAGCAGATTCTCACCAACATCAGCAAGCGGCCCTGCACTGGCCGAGCCAGGAGGAACCGCACCTGAGGACCCGCCCACAAGCAAAACCATGTAACCAATAAACAGGCAGGGAAGCAGTTCACGGACTCCAGGGTGGGGAATGACACCTATTGTTCTACGTTGTTCACACCCGCACCGCTGTCTTAAAGGTATTTTTACACACACGTGGAAGCCTTTGTTGTTCCGTGACGTTGTGGGGATCCCTCTTATCCCCCTCCTGCTGCCCGACATTGTAGATGCAGCCCCCACCAGGGAGATGCCCAATTGCTTAGGGGCAGGTGAGGGGCAGGAAAGGCCAGGTGGGAAAAAGGTGGTTCTGGCTGCCATCCCCACCTGCCCCCCCATCCCGCGGCCTGCTACTCCAGTTCCCAAGGGTATTTCTGAGTGCTGGGATCCTGGCCCAGGGATGGCCATCAAACTGGACCTGCCAGCGCTCCGATCTGGCTTGCAGCTTTGGGGCGGCTGCAGAAAGGCTCCATCCCCCCTGCCAGCTCGTCTCTTCCACGTCAGCAGTGCAGGCTCAGTCGCATTTCTCCTACAGCGGCCTGGATTGGAAACTGCAACCTGGTGCTTCCTTGGCCCCCAAGTCCTCAGGGCTGGAGCCCACTGCTTTGTCCCCAAAGGCTGCTGCCCCCTGTTCTTTTGGCAGGAGGCCTCCCCCAGCTGCCCCTGCTGACCCCCAAGAGCAGCTCCCCAAAAAGTTTTCTCCTTGGCTGCGGTTCCTGGGTGGGGTGGGGGGCTCAGTGGGGCTGGGCTGCAGGAGGAGGGTCGGAGGCTCAGGGAGGGGAGGGAGCCTGGGCTTCTCCCTCTGACTCTGGCTTTCAGGCCCCCTGGCAGCTGCTCTCTGCCCTCGGCTGGTAAAGTGGGGCAGGTGATAAAGGGCTCCTCCCAGAGTTCTGCTGACAGGCAAGACAAGGACCCCTCCTGCTGTCTCTGCCCCAAAGGCCTGGGCCAGGGCCAGGGACAGCAAGCGGGGAGTCTGCCTGCTTCCCCTCCTTCCTTCCCTCCCCAAAGGGCCCGAGGCTCGGAGAGCAGGGCCTGAGCGCCCCCTTGTGGCGTATGTGGGGGCTGGTGAAAGCGGAGAGACTCTGGCCTTTCCCTGCTGTCCTGAAGTCACCCGGCCAGGCCCGCAGCCAGGGAGAGCGATGGCCCAGCTGTCCTTCGGGTGGGGGTGGTGACGGGAGGGGGGCAGGGCTGGGGGTGCTTTCTAAAAACAGACGGCACTGGAAGGTCCTGGGCGCTCACCTTGGGGCAGAGAAAACTCGGCTTCCCGTCAGCAACAGCAGCATTTCATTTTAATTTTAATATTTCAATGTTGGGGCTCTGCTGGACTCTGCAATGACTCCGGGCAGTTTATAGAAAAATAAAATTAAAATTTTGGAAGAAGAGGGAGACGACCAGAAGTCCAGCCCATTGCAGAAAGAAACACAAGGAGGGGGGCTTCTACCCAACAGCTGGGGGGAAAAGCAGATCCCCAGGACACTGCAAAATCAACAGGGTGGGAGGGGGCAGAATGGACCTGGGGGAGGGTCTCATTCTGGAGGGCAAAGGCCATCCCTGGGAAGACCCTCTTCCTGGGTCCGGTAAAATGACAGGGCTTAAGGGAGGGAGGGGCAGCATTCCCCTCTGGCTGACTTCACTGGGAGGGCTAAAAATAGTCCCAGCCTTCTAGGGGATCACCGGCCCTCCCTTTGCACCCCGGAGCCAACGGCGCTGCCCCCCAGCCCCCTCCGCTTTGGGCCGCCCTGCCCCCCTTCCTGCCCATCTGAAAGCCCCAGCCGCCTTTTCCTCCAGAGCCCTTTGGGAGCCCCACCTCCATCCCAGGAAAGGGGGACTGAACCCGGGGCTGCCCTGCGCGCTCCTTCTCTCCGCACCCCCTTTTTAACCCCGTAGAACTGGCTGAGCTCCGGCCTCGGAGGCTCCCTGCGGGCCTCGCCGCGGAGAGGAAAGGCGGGGGAGGGGGCGCCTTACACGGGAGGAAACCGTCCGGGTGGGGGAAGCGCGGAGCTCGGAGCCATGGGGGGGGTGGGGGGAGGTTGCTGCCCTTCACTCCGCCGCCGCGCAGTTTCCAGCGGGCCCTGGCGACGGTTGGCGGCCCGGAGGTGTCCCGAGGAGCCGTTTCAGGCCGGGGGCCGCCGGAGCTTCCACCTAGGGAGCCTGGAAGGAGCCCCCCCACCTTCAGTGCCCGCAACCGCCCAGCGGCAGGGAGGGCGGAGCGGCCGAGGGAGCCCGCCCAGCCCCGCATCCTCCCCAGTCCCCCGGGGAAGCGGCACCTGCTCGCCCCGCTCGGCTTCGGCGCAGAGCTCAAGCGGCCGCCCCTGCCGCCAAATCGGCCGCGACCACCAGCCGGCTGCCCGGGCCCTCCCCGCGGTCGGATGGGCTCGGCGGAGCGCCCGTGGCTCCCGCAGGCAAGCGGCGCGGCTCTTCCCCCGCCCACACCGGCCCCGTTTTCAGCGCCCTCCCCGCCCGTCCCGCGGCGGCAGACAGCGAGCTTCTCCCCGGGGCGGCAACCGGCTCTGCCCGAAGGAGCGCCAGGCGGCCGATGCCCCTCCGAGCCCCCGCGGGAGCCGCTCCCGGCGGCCCCGCGGCAGAGGCGGAGGAGCAGAGCGGGGCCCTGCACGCGGCGCTCCGGGGCCTGGATGGGCTGCCGGGGGCCCCTCCTGCGCTCCAGCGAGGTTCCGCCCGGCGTGGCCGAGCGCTTCATCCTGAGCGGCTACCGCTGCCCCGGCTCCTCGGCTGCCCAGTGCCTCCTCTCCGCCTTCCGGCCCACCAACGAGACGGGCAACTTCTGGACCCACTTCGTGGCCCTCTTGGTCTTCGCCTTCTGCTTCCTGGAGCCCTTCCGGGCCCCCGGAGGACCCCTCCCCCCGGGGCCCCTGGAGCCTTTCTACTACCCGCTCTGGAGCTACTGCCTGGGCGTCTGCGGCCTCCTGGCGGCCAGCAGCATGGCGCACCTCTTCAACGCCATGTCGCTGCCCGTCCGGGAGATCTGCTTCTACATCGACTACGGTACCATCAGCGCCTACACGGTGGGCGCCTCCTTGGCCTACTTCTACTACGTCAGTCCACCCGCAGCACCGGAGCCCGCCAATCCCTCCTCGGGCTACCCAGAGGGTGCCAGCCAGCTGTGCGCCGTGGCCGGCCATGCGGGCACCTGGTTTGAGACCCTGTATGTGCCCGCTTCTTGCCTGGTGGCCCTCTTCTGCACCCTGGCCTGCTGCAGCACCCGCCGCCGGTGCCCCCGCCACCGGTACCTGCTCCGCACGCTCATCTTCCTGCTGCCCTTCGTGGTGGTCTCCATGCCAGTCTTCCAGAAGCTCTGGGGCCAGGGGGGCAGCCCGGGGACCGGCCACCTCTTCCTGCGCCACTGCCTCTGGCTGCTGGCCTCCGGGCTCTTCAACGTCAGCAAGGCCCCCGAGCGCTTCAGCCCCGGGAAGTTCGACATCTGGGGCCACAGCCACCAGTGGTTCCACTGCTGCTCCTTCATGAGCATCCTGGATGAGCTGCATATGATCCGGGGGGAGATGGAGCTGCTGGCGGAAGGGCCCCCCCTACTGTCCAGAGCCCCCACCTTCCTCTCCACCTTCGGGGTGATGCTGCTGGCACTGGCGCTGCTTGCCACTATTGTCGCCTGGTTCGGGGTTCAGGCACATGGCAGCCACTACCGAGACCAGAGCAAAGCCCAGAAGGGGGACTGAGGAGGCAGACTCCCCGCCAGCTGCCATCGGGGCTCCCGCCATGTAAAACCTGAACCGAGAGGAGTTTCCTTTGGAACTCAAGCCCATGAAATGAAGAGAGGGGCAGAGTCCCCCCACTCCAAGAGGGGCAGAGCCAAGCAAGCAGGGCTGACCCAGGACTGCAGGAGGAGGAACAGGTGCGGCTTGCAAGAGGAAGGGCTGGGAGGACCATTTGAGCCCGTCCCCCCTTTCCCTTCTCAGCTGGCATGGCAGGGGATCTCCCAAAATATATGTGTGCAAACCGAGTGGCTCTCTTTCATGCGCAGAATGGGGACATTGCTTAGGTTTTTTTCAGCGGGAGGGGGGAGTAAAAACTGCCGTGGAAACCTCAGCTGCCTTTTGCTTCTCCTGTGGCTTTTTCCAAAGGGCGGATGCTCCAGGATGGCCGTGGCTCCTCCCGGAAGGAGATCCTTCGCCTCCTTCAGCCCTCAAGGCTACGGAGGTCGCTGGGGGGCTCATAACAGCTGCTGGGAGGTGTAAGGGGGGGGCATGTGCAGAGAATCAGGCTCCAGGCTGAGATTCTGATGGGAGAGAAGGGTCCCCTGACCTTCCTGGTGGGAGACCCCCTTGTGGGTAGGGAACCGAGCCCCTTCTCTCCTGTCCCAGGGTGGCCCTGCTTTCTGGCCAGGGTGGGCTTGAGTTGCCCAAATCTGCTCAGAGGGGTTTCAGCATTTGGGGCTGAAGCAATTTATTTAGCTCCGAAATTGGTTCCTTCCTTACACGCTGCTCCTGGCTGCCTCCTCCCAGGGGTGGGGGTGAGGACAGATGCGGGGCACCTTTTATGCAGCATCAGGTGGGCGAACAAATTGTACACAGCTGGCCTGTGGAGAAGCGGCTGCAGCTCTGTGGGGCTGGGGTCTCCCTCGGGCAGAGCTCTACCCCTGCAAGGGCGCCTGGAAGGGCTCCCACCCCCGGAAGAGGAGAGTGGGTCAAGAGCTACAACAATGGGGTGTCTCTGGCCGAATCCTGCCTTTCGTTCAGGCCAGGTCCGACCCTACTTAAGCTTTTTCGGACATCCCAGGGGGCTGCTCCTCACAGAGGGAGCTGCTCCATCATGGCATTGCCCCTCAAATTACCATCCTGTCCTGGGGAGGCCTGGGCACCCGCCTAATGGCAATTGCCACCCTTGGGCCTCTGCTGCTCCCAGGTTTGGCACGGCCACCACAGAAAGATTGCCCGAAGACCCTGGGGGGGCCTAGCCAGCTGTGCCCGGCTTCTTCCAGGGGCAGATGGAGAGCTTTGCCTTCCAGGGGTCAGCTCTTCCCCTGGGCACTGCCTGCCGCAGACCGGCCCCAGGGACCGTGGAGGAAGCGGGGGGTTGTGCATGCGCTCCGGGCTGCTGAACTGACCCCGTGGAACCCTTCCGCTCCAGCCAAAAGCTTCCGATGGAGGCTGGTGTGTAGTTGTGCCCTCGTGGTTAATCCGCTTGTTCCAGCTCTTTCGAAAGGTGACAATAGTTCTTGTTCCATCGGTTTTTTTCTTTACATTTGGTCCCCAAGGACGCGAAAGACGTTCAACCAAAGAGCATCCTGCTTTTCCCCTTCAGTCCCCCCCCCCCCGAAGACCCGGTCCAGTCACTCGCCCCCCCCCAACTCCTGCCGGGGTCAGCAGAGGCTGCATTGGTCTGTGCTTGTGCTTTATTTATTCCCAATTGTTCAGTGCGAAGTCTTCTCTATCTGTCAATCATGATCCATGATGCGTATAAGGGAAGGATATCGGGGGTGGGGGTGGGGAAAGGGGCCAGAGGGAGCCGTGGTCCATGAGCTAGCTGGACGGGGGGGCTTCCCGCAGTTCGGCCGCCCTCTGGATCATGTCCAGAGCCTCCCAGAAGAAGTCCTTCTGGAAGGTCATGAGGGGCATGCTGCCCACCGCCTCCTTCATTTTGGCCATGCGCCCCTCCAGCGTTGGGCACTTGTGCAGCTGGCTGAGGTACTCTTCGCAGGTGCGAGCGGCCAGAGCCTCCGAGTCGCCGGGGGCCACAGCGGCCTTGCTGGCCGGCAACTCGCGGTAGGCAGGCGCCTCCTCGATGTCGTGGCTGGATAGCATGTAGAGGCATTCCCGGGTGGAGCAGATACGGCGGGCACAGGGCGGCACCTGCACGGGCATAGGGGAAGGGCGATTAAGAAGGCCCCGAGAAAGAGGCAGCCGGTACTCCGAAAGCAAGGAGGGAAGGGCGGTGGGCAATGCCTCCAGGTACCCCGGCCTGTTCCCCCCTCCATGCTCTCCCAGCCCCCCTCACCTTGATCTGCAGCCGGACAAAGGAGGCGCTGCCCTTCGGCCATCCTGGCAGGCGCCCCCCTGCGCCACAGCCACAGCCCATCAGGTCCTTGCTGAAGTCCCCGCTCTGGCTCAGCACCAGTGTGTGGTTCAGCCCACACCACAGGTCGAGGGGCCATTTCAGGTAGTGCACCTGCGTGGGGGCAGCGACAGGGCCTCTGAGCAGGGCTGGGGGCTCTGCTCACACCCACACCCACACACTGCCCCCCCTCCATGAAACGCATTTCCCACTCCAGGCAGAAATCTGGCCCAAGATTTAAGGATTCCTTCTCCAGTTGTTATCCTGGGAAGCTCTGACATCGCACAGCCAGTTCCAGTCTGCCAGGGGAGGGGAAGGGGGGGCTGTTGGCCAGACAAATGTAGGGACACCCCAAACCCCGCAAGAGCCCGTGAGGGACAGAAGCACGGTGGGGGTGGGGGCGTCAGAAGCAGCTTGGCTTGCAGACTGAAAGCTCGGTGTGAGGGAGACTCCTGGGAAAACGGGCCGGGGGGGGGGCTGAAACTGTACCTGGGCAGGCTCCCCGCGGTCTATCTTGTCCCCCGTACCCAGCTGACCGTAGCGGTTATTTCCCTGCATGAAAATCCGTCCAAATTCATCCACCAGGCCCAGGTGGTTGTAACCCAGGGCGCAGCTGAGCACCTGTGGAGGGAGGCAGCGGGGCTGAGACAGCCTGAGCCGGACTTGGGGGGCAAGAGAGGCAGCCTTCAGGGGGCGGGAGGGAAGGATGGATAGGTCTCTGGAGGCCGTCCAGGGTGGAAATATAGAAGGGTGCCTCTGAGCATGTGCAACATTCTCTCCCTGGAGCTGCAAGTAGGGATGGGAGTGGCCAAATTAATTTTCAGGCCACATCCTTAGAAGTGGAAGTCCGAGCTTAACTCTCCAGACTCCCCTTGGGAATTGTTGCCTTAGGAACCTGGGTGAAAGCAATGGTGGGGAACCCCCACCCCGACCCAGAAAGGAGAGAGCAATGGGGCTCCACAGGGGAGGGAGGAAACAGGAGGGGGAGGGAGGGGGCTGGGGGGCCTGTTGGTGAGGAGGAGTAAGCCTGGGCCCTTTCCTTGCTTCCTGCCCACCATCTCATCCAGGATCTGCCCATCTCAATACCACAAGTCCTTCTGCAGGTCAGCCAAACTCTTCCCAAGGTCCCACCTGTGTGTTACCTTAGCTGGGAGAGAAAGGGCCAGGGGCATCTGCTGATCAAGAGGGTCGAAGGCATGCAGGGTGCCAAAGAGGTCACGGTAAACCCCAGGGGAGTGGACCTCGAAGTAGACGGTGCCTTCGCCTGTGATGGGGAGACCACAGTTGGCTTCAAGCCAGCTCCAGAGAGAAGCAGAGTCCAGCCGACCTCAGGTGGGGGCAGAAGGGCTCTTTCCCCTCCATCTGGCCCCGATTCTCTGGATGGGCCTTGACTGGAAGCTGCTCTCCCTTCCCCTTCTCTGCCTCCACTGCTTGCTGCCAAGCCCACCTGTCTCCCCCACTTGGTTTCCAGCCCTATTGCTTCGTGCTTCAATTGCCTGGGTCCTGACCGCCCCCCCGCCTTTCTCTCAAAGGCTGCCATGCCAGGTCCACGCCGGCCTCTTCTCATCTTCAACCTCCTTCTATAGATCGGGGGGCCCTCCGGTCGGTCTCTGTTGCACCCGGATGCTGTACAGCCCCTAGATTCCTCTTAAGGCTCCCATTTATTTCTTTTTAAAAGACCCCAATATGGCCTCCCGTCTCATAGAACCATGCTAGGCAGCTCAAGACAATCAAAAAGCAGATTAAATATCTGTCTGTCTGTCCCTCTTCCTTCCAGCCAGGCCCCACCGGAGCCCCCCGACGGGGAGGCTTTGGGCAGGAGGTGCCCTCTTGGCCTTACCTGTGAGGTAGACGGCGCTGCTCTGGTTGGAGTGCATGTGGCGGACGGAGATGTGGGGGAGGCACTTGGAGACTTTGCGAAGGGCCAGCTGCACCGTGTAGGAGCGGGGCTGGTCCAGCTGCGTCTCGTTCACCACCAAGCTGTAGATTTTGCCTTCCTCTGCGAAGAGAAAAATTCCACCCTGGCAGGTGATGGCAGGGAAGAATATTTTGCTGCATCCATACAAGCCAAAGGGGGAGTCCTGCCTCGGGCATGAAAGCTTGGGCCAGTCCCAAAGGCTCGGGTGACAAACCGGCTGGCTGGTTCCTTTCACGGCCAAACGGGTCAATGCTCAAGTACACGGACTCTGCGCTTGTGGGGAAACCCACGCAGGGCCCTGCAAAAGCAGCAGGCTCTGTCCCCACCTGCACCCCCACCCCCACCCCCGTGGCTGAATGCTGGGAAGGGCCCCCAAAGGAGGGCTTGCGCCCCCCCCCCCGTGGCTCCCGTGCCCGCTCTCCTCGCTCTCTCACCTGTCAGGAGCAGGAGGGACCTTTCGGTCTCTTGCCCCACCAGCACAATCTGCCTGAACTTCATGGAGAAATGGAAGGTCATCTTGAACACCCGCTGCCCACTGGATTGCAGGTACACCTCCACGCAGTCACAGAGGCGGCTGCTGGGGGCCGGGCCAGAGCCCTCGCTGCGCCCCAAGGCAGGGCTGGGCGGCTGCTCCCGGGTGGCCAGCACGTACAGGTACTTGCGGTAGACGGTGTCATTCCGGGGGTCTGTGGCAAACTGCAAGGCAGAGGCAGGAGGAGGCACCCAGCATCAGGAGGCTGCAGCGAATCCTCGGGGGTGGAAACGGAAGAGGTTTCCTATGCCCCTCTCCCCCCACCCCCACTTGCTCCTCTTGGAACAGGTATTCCAGTAGGGATCAAGGAGTCTGCAGAAGTGCTGCAGAGAAGGCCACCAAGAGTCCTCTGGCACGCGAGGAGCCCCCACTGTAGTCCTCCAGAGGGGGGGGTGCTCTTTGTCACTCCTCAGAGGGGAGGAGCCAGAGAGCGGCTCCTCCGGCCTCACTTCCCTCTCCCATCCCAGCCCTTTGCGAAAAGCTGCTGCCCTCAGTCACCCCCTCGGGTGGCATGGACTGTGGCAGGAAGGGGAGGGGGGCAGCCGCCACCCTTTCTGCATCGTTATTCCGAACACATCCTCATGTCTGGTCTCCAGGGGATCCAGCCAACAAGAGCCTGGCAAGGCCTGCGTGGGTGCTCTTTTAAGGGGGCATGCAGCAAATCTGTGGCTGAGTTTCTCACAAAGGGCAGCTCCTTTTCTGTTTTAAGGGCCCCAGACATTGAGACTCTGTGCAAACAAGGTGCAACACCGGGCTGGGTTTAGAAACCCTGGCACGAAAGCATGACGCTTTATGGGGAGACTCTGTGTGGTGAAAAGGACCCGAGAGGAAGGAGGCTTGGGAGTCATGGCCAGAAGTTAAGACTGAAAGCCCTCAGCTTGGGGAGCCCCCTTGCAAGAGAACGGGGGTCCGTGGCCGCTTTCTGCATTAGCCACAAGTTGCTCTGGAAAGCGAGAGGCCACAGAACGAGCCTCCTCTCGCCTGCCGTAGGGCAGAAAGGAGAGGGGAGAGTTGGCTGGCAGTGACATTTCCCTCTTTTCTGCCCATGATTTTGTAGTTCTCGGTTCAGGAGAAACCAAGAAACCATCAGGGAGGCAGGAGGGACTGGGCACAAAACAGAAGAAGGGGATACCGGGTTTCAAAAGAGCAGCTTGGTTCCCTCCCACCAGCGCTGTGTTTCCCCTGCACCCGGTTTGCCAAGACACCCGCCCGCAGGACTTGGCTCCCCTCTCCTCTTCCGCCGCAGAGGCACGTACGTCCTTAGCACTGCGGCACAGCACCATGTAGCGGCAGGCCCGGCGCCACTGGATGTGGCCCATGGTGGAGGAGACCAGGGCATTCTTGAGGAAGAAGAGCGTGCCGTTGTAGTCCAAGATGAAGATGTGGTCCTTGGTGGGCAAGAACTTCCGGTAGCCGTGCGAGAGAAGGGGGGCCACTGTCTTGCTGACGAAATGCCGCCGGCCGCTGAACATCTGGAAGTACAAGCCCTTGGTGTCTGTGGGACAGAGAGGCCCGAGGGCAGGGAAATTGGGTCTGTCTAGAGGAGCCGACTGGGCAAGAGCTCTCCCTTCCAGGTGGGGCCTGGGGATGAGACCATCGCAGCCTTGGTCCACTTCCCTCGTCCTTCGGAGGACACCGGCTCTTGCTCCTCCCTCCTTCCCTTCCCTTCCCTCCGCTTCACACCACGCTATACTGACAGTTGAGGATGGCTGATCTCTTCCACGGCCGGCTGCCACCCGAATTCTCATCCCGCAGCCGAGGGGAAAGACGGCGGCAGATCCGCTGCCAGACCCCCTCACTGTCGCAAACTTCATAGAAATACCGGCAGGTCTGGCCGAGAGCCACCAGGTCCCTCACTGGCAGGAAGGAGATGATGTAGTACAACTGGAAGAGGAGCGGGAGCCAGTCAGGACGCGTCCCCGGCCTTCCTCAGGCACAGCTGATATATTGCCCCTCTGTGCCCCCTTCTCTTCTCCTGCCCAAGGCTCACCCACCAGCTCGGGAGGGAAGAGCTGGATAGAGGCGGATTCTCCCCTGGTCTTCTTGTCTTCCGTGGCCTCCGTGGATGAGCTGCGCCGCTTCTTCTTGGGCTGCTGTAGGCAGAAGAGAGGAGCCAAGAGCCCCCTTATCCTGGATCTCCCAGTGCTTCATCTCTCAAGGGGTCTGGAGGGCCCTTAGCAGCTGCTCGGGAGTCAGCTCAGTGGGCAAAGATCTTCCCTGGCAGGTAGTGACCTGGTGGACTTATGCCTGACGTACCATCGTGAAAAGCCAAAGAAGAAATAAGAAGCATCCGCCTCACTCCTGCTACTTCTAAAACTCCAAGACAAGGCGCCCAATCTTTGACCTCGCAGAAACCTGAGATTCCCCGGATTCCTTTATGGAAGCAGCCATGATCAATTAAACCCAGAGGACCCTGGCTTCTTGGGCAGAGAAAGGGGAGGGGAACGCAACGTTCTGGGTGCGGTTCCTACAATGGGCACCAGGTGGCAGGACTGACCAGGTAAAGAGGGAGCTCCTAATTTCGGAGGAAACAGTCCTTTACATGTCTGAAAAGTGACTCAACTTCATTATAGCTGATTCATAAGACTTTTTTTGCATGCTTAGGACAAGTTTACCTTTTTTTTTTGCAGTTGCTCTGTTGTACTGTTACTTGGATCTAAAAACATTTTGAAATAAGGTCAGTCGAATTTGCCAAACTCCACACGAGTCTGCTTTTCAAGATTTTTTTTTGCAAAAGATTGTGAGTCACAGGTCTGACTAACTTGTTCTGATTAAAGGTAACGTTTGCAATAAAAGTCCATCGCTATGGAATTCTCCAGCTTTAAAAGAAGGTGCGTAAGGCTTGTAAATTAATTTGCATATGCAAACGAGGAAGGGGAGAAGTGGAAATTTTGCACGCCAAGCTCACAGAGAAAGCCCCTCCCTCATTCAGCAACTTCCTGCCACCCTCCCTTCCCCCCCCAGCACTTCCTCATAGTTTTCCTCGTCCTCCACGCCCTGCGGTCCAAATGCTCACTCCAAGCGGCTCTTCAGTGCTAGAGATGAGGGAGAAGCGCTGGGGCTTTCTCCTCCTGAATTTTCGGGCGATGCGCCTGTCGCTCATGTCTGCCCACCCAGCCGTAGACTCTGCGGTGGGTGTGAGCTCTCAGACCCACCCTTGCTGCTGAGCCCAGCATGGCCAAGGCTTTTGAAGGCCTCTGCCCACCAAGCCTGTCACCCTGGGGGACATAGCCCTATGTGATAATGGCCGTCTTGATGGCTTCACAGAGACTGGGTTTCCCCTGGTAACTGGGGCACTGTGACATCAGCACCCATCTGGGGCATGCTTTGTGAGCTGGACACGAGAGATCGATCTAGCCTTCGGGTCAAAGATTAGCCTGAGGGGCAGGGATCCCACAAACGGTGGCTCTGGCTCTCCCTGTGCTGAGAGTTTCTTTCAAATTGCTGCATAAGACACATTAAGGGGCAGGAACCAGAAGCCAGCCTTCCTCTCCTTGAAATCATTGTGAGTTTTCCTGTTAAGAACTCCTGGCCAAGCTCTTTCCAGCCTGCATTTTGGGGTTGTTGCGACTGATAAAAAGGAATTTCCTTTGGGGTTTTTTTCTTCATTGCAGCCTTTGCTACTTGCAGTCATTGGGAGGGCTTAGCTTAATTCCTGTAAATTCTTATGAGGTCATTTTTGGGGGGGGGTAGAGGGAATTAAGTGATTAGGAAGGTTATTTTTTAAAGCTTCCCAAATGTATTGAAGAGACTGTGGAAATATTTGCATTTACCAAAGCAATACTCAAAGGTGATCAGAAAGAACAGTTGGCTCTTCCCAAACCCCTTGCTGAGTTCAGATGAAAAGCTTCGTCCACCCACTGGATTCCCTGCCTTGGCAGAGAACTCAGGAATTCTAGAGCCTGCTGGGGTTCCAGTCAGAATCTTATTCCTGAGAACATGAAGTGCCCGGGCTCTGAGCCATTTGGGTTCTTTCCACCTTCTTGCCTGATCCCAGGCCCCATCCCCTCACCACCACCAGCTGGCACTCTGGGCTTCAACCCTCAGCTACAAATATTCTCCTTTATTGGCACTCTGGGTTTTCTTATCCATGCTCTTACTTGCAAACGCTTTGCTGCAATCCCCTGAGTCCAACATGGGCTGGAGCTTTCCCTTCAGTGGGCATGGGAAACCTGAGAATTAGAACATGAGGAAACATAGTGGAGTGGAAAAGAAAAGCACAAGACTTACATGCAGTTGTCAGATTAAAACCAAGTTAGCTGACAGAAGCCAGCAGGAATCTGGTAGCTACTTTCCAGGCTGACAAATCCATGGGAAACCCTAAGCTTTCGTGATCTGTGGCTCACTTCATCAGATGTATTATACCGTGGGTACAAGTCTCAGTAGTTGTGAGCAATTCAATTAGTAATCACAGTACAATTTCAACTGTATAGCAGAGTTGTTTCCCTATCCAAACAGCCACCCATTCCCCGCCCTCCCCCCAGCCGCCATGAACCCGGTTCATAAACTCCCGGGTTTTCCTCCTCTATTCTCAATTGACACGAATGCAATGTTGCAGTGCTGCGGCCGTGACAGATGCGAGAGCCTGGCTGTGTGGGTGGCACAGCAGAAGGCATTCTCCTCTGAGCCAGCAAGCGGGCACGGACTGAACCTCCAGAGACCTGGGCCTTTTTTGGCTGCACAAGGAAGAATGGTGTGTTGGACACCAACAGGATTCACTGATCAAGGGTAACCCCGTGGCACACACCACCATGCCACTTAGTTTCTCCCAAGAGGTTTCTCCTACTTCCTGATGTACAGGTAGTCTTCCACTTAACAACCATTCGTTTAGTGACCGTTCAAAGCTACGGTATGACTGCACTAAAGAAACAGATTTATGACCGTTTTTCACCTGACCATTGCAACCTCCCTGTGGCCACTTAATCAAAATCTGGATGCCGGGCAACTATGTCCCGTGGTCCCCTTTTGCAATTTTCTGCCACAAACCAAGTCAATGGAGAAGCCAAGTTCACTAAACAACCATGTGACTAAATTAACGACTGCGGCAATTCACTTAACAACTGTGGGAAGGTTGTAAAAAATGGGGCAAAACTCACTTAACGACTGTCTTGCTTAGCAATGGAAACGGCGGCTTCCATTTCGGTCGTAAGTCAAGGAATACCTATGTTAGATGTGACATCCAGCATTTCCCGCTACTGTTGAGAGGAAATTATAGAATAAAGCAGCAGGCAGGCGCTCCGTTTAGGAGGGGAAGCTGAGAGACACCCCCTCCCTGGCTAAGCCGAGAATAAAGGCAACCCCTGTCCCTTGAGAGAATGCCCCCCCCCACGGATAGGGGTGTCCGGAGGGGGGGGCCTCCTCCTCAGGGCATCCTGGTCAGCCCAGAGGCCGGTTGCAGCCGGTGGGGGTGCAGGAAGGGCAGAGCCCTTGGCTGCCCACCTTGCAGGTCTGGGCCTGGGAAGCCTGCCTGTGGGGCTGCCGGCCACCTTCTATGAGACCCCAGGGCGGCTCCATCGGCCCCTGCGGGTCAAGGCCCTTCCGGGGACCTGGCAGGCAGAGCAATAGCTGGGCCCTCTTGGCTTTTGAAGAGCGGTGGGCCTCAACTCCCAGAACCCCCCGGGCCCCTCTTAAAAGGCCCAGGGTAGTTAACAGTAGGAAGGGGCCTTGGAGGCCATCTAGTCCTCCCCCCTGCCCCCCCCACGTGACGTTTCCGACAAAACGGAGCCTTCACCATTCTTGGGGTTCGTGTGGAGAGGCTGCCCGGGGGAGAGCTTGGCCCGGCGGTCGCCTCTCCTAGGAGCCAGGGGACCGAGTTCTAATCCTGACAGGGCTGGAAGGCGGCTGGGCCTCTCTTCGTCCCAGGGTTGGTTGTTGGGGGGGGGGGGGAAACAGAGGATGGGGGAGTGTTAGGCTTGTTCTGGGTTATTTATAACGGTGGGCTTGGCAAAAAAAAAACCAACACTCTAAAAATCATTTTTAGACAGTCGAGAGCCGTTCAAGTTTCCCCTCCGGCTGCGACCCGCGCAGGACAAGCGCTCCTCAAGTCATTGGCGAACCTGCGGAGGCTCCCGGGGGCTTTTCAGCAGTTTTGGCTGCAGCCACGGTGCATCTACGGCTATCCATTAGGCATCCGGCCGAGGCACTCTGCTTATGCCCCGGGGACCCCGTGCCCGCGCCTATTTCCCTCCGTTTCCCGAGGCCGCGCCTTTCCTCAGGCTTGGGCCCGCCTCCCCTGAGGCGCCTTTTGTCCCGATTGGTCGACAAGCTCCACTGAGAGGCCGTGTGGCCGGTGACTGGCTGCCGTGGCTGCCATTCTCCCCTATCGAGGCTGGTCGCTCGGCTTTCAACCGCTTGCCGCCAGGAGCCGAGCGCCTGTTGATTGGCAGCTCAGCCATCCGTCAGAGGGAGGCCTGCCTTCTCTCGATTCTACGCGCCGTGATACGCCCGTTGTCGACTCGCCAGCTAAATCAATCGTTTCCCTACCTGCCTCCTTGAATGTGATAGGGCGACAGAGGCACGTGCGCAGCAGTTTCACGTGTCGGTCAGGCAAATTGGATCCGGAGGAATCTGCCTCCCTCGTAAGCGATTGGTTGGACCGAGACGCTTTCGCACAGGTCCCAGTTCCCTTCCATCCCGGGCATTCGATTGGAGCAAAAGGAGGAAGAGTCAGGAAGCTTTTAAACGGGATTGGCTGTCGGGCGTGGAACGTCTCGGCCAGGACCTTTCTAATTGGCCGCTTTCCGCATGTCCGGCCTCTCATAGGCGAACGCTATCCTTCTGGCTCCGCCCCCTTTGGCTGGGGTCTCGCTGTCTCTGCCTCCCTATTCTCATTCGGCTCCCGACGGCCGCAGCGGAAACAGCGGAGGCTACGGGATGGCGGCGGGCGAGGGCGGGGCCGACTCGCTGCCCCCGCCCTCCCCCTCCTTGCCCGGGCCCCTCCCGGGCCCCGAGCGCGCCTTGGAGGAAGCGGTGGCCTCGGGCAGCCTGAGCCTGGCGGGACGGCGGCTGAGGCACTTCCCCGGAGGAGCCGCTCGGCGCTGGGACCTCAGCGACACCACGCAAGCGGGTGAGGTGCTCGGCCACGCCCCCTCCCGGCCACGCGCCGCCGCGCCGCCTCCTCCGAAGCCCCCTACCCCTCCTTAGTTCTCTGGCCCCGCCCCCAGCGGATCTCTTCTGCCCGCAGGCCCCGCCCTCCCCGTTATACTTTGTGTTTCGGACACGCCCCCTGCTGTGCCCCGCCCCTCCGAAGAAGCGGCTGGGACTTTTCTGCGGCTACCGGCCGCTTCCCCGCCCCCCTGGACTCCAGTGCCCATCATCCGCGCCGCCTGGGATGATGGGGGTTGTAGCTTAAGCACCGGGAGGCCCTGTGGGGAAGCCTCAGCAGGGCCTTCTCGGTGCCTTTAACCTCCCGCCAGTCTCTCCTGGGAGCTGGAACGGAGGGCAGCGGGCAGGGGCTCCTCTGCCAGGTGGGTGACAGCCGGCGTGCTAGAGTGATCTTCTGTGGGCTCACCCTCTGCTTTGCATGCAGTCCCTGCTGACTGACACAGTTCTGACCACCGGGGTCCGGCTGCGGCTTCCCCCCTCCCCATGTGCCTGTGCAGGTTGCTTCCTTAGAGAGGCAGGGATGGAGGGCAAGGAGGAACCGGCTTCTCACTGGGGGGAAGTGACTCACCCGAGGCTGGCAGGGCAGCGGCTTCTTCCTGCAGCCACTGGGCCTGCTGGCTCCTGGAATTGCGCGCTTGGCTTGGATGGGGGCCGCATGGTGAGAGACGGAGGCTGGTGGCAGGGCATCCCCATCGCCTCAGCGGTCAGTGGGAGACTCCTAGCCAGTCGGGAGGAATGGCGCCCACCCCCCACCCCTCCCGCAGAGTCTGGATCACTCTTTGAACTTGACCCCTTTGTAAGCCAGGAATTACTGGGGTTGCCGGGGAGGCAGCCTGGATGGTTTTCAGAGGCCGAGTGCCAGAGATGACCAGCGGGAGACCCTGGGCGCACTTGGGGCCTAGGCCGGGAGGGGGGCAGTGGGTTGCTTGTGGCTGCCCTGACCTACTACCACCGGGCAGCCCCCACCCCTCCCTGAGCAGCTGGATTGCAATGGGGGCTAACCATAATTGCTACCCCGCTTTGGGTGCCTCTGACAGCCATGCAGATGTCCCAAACCAAGCAGGGCCCGACTGGAGGGTCTGATTGCCTTGGCTGCACTCAGATCTCTCCCAAAGAGAGATCTCACCCTGTTGCCTGTGGGCTTGCTAGTGTCCTCTCCGCCCCCCCGTGCAGGATCTGTTAGATCAGCCTGCCCAGGTGCCCGATGGGTTCTTTTCATCCTGGACACAGGGCTGAGGTGGCATTGATCCCACTGCTGGGGGAGGCTTTCCATTCCATTGTTCCTCGTACCAGGTCATTGGGGGGGGGAGCATAGTGCCACTGTGGTTTTCCTTCTTTTTCTGCAGCCGGTCTTCAGGGGGAGGGGTTGAGCCCAAAGCCCCTGATTTGTGGTGTGCGGCTGGCTTGAGGCTCTGGTTTGACAGGTACAGGAGGTCCCTGGGGAAGGGGGGGTCACTGGTCAGTCTGGGCTCAGGTATCTCATCTCTGCAAGTAGGCGAATGAATCTCCTCTGGCCAACCATGCAGGGCCACCCAGTTCTGCTCCGGACTGTTGGGTCTGAATGGGACCTGAGCAAGTTTGGGCCTCCCGGGTTTGGGGGCGCTCCTGACAGCCCCACAGCACCTGCCCATCCTGTGCCGTGGGACGGAGCTGTCTCCCTTTGGGTCGATGTCATCTGGGGCTGAGGTGGGTGGGCTCTCCTCTGTCACGACACCTGCTCTCTGGTAAAGCCTCCTCCCCTTCCCTGAGATTTGTAAGCCCCTCACCCCACCCGCCCTCCTGTGAGCCCCCAAACTCCGTGCCTCGGCAGGGTGTGTGTGTGTGCCCGTGGGCTTTGCAATTGGGGGAGAGGCTTCCTGGGCATCATTGCTCTGCCCGGTGTTAAGGTGGTTTTTTTCTTGTTTTCTCATCTGGCGAAGCTGCCCAGAGCTGGCTTGGATTGGAGCAGCCGAGAAATTTGATCACTGGATAAGGATTAGGAGCACTTCCTTGTTCGGCTTCCAGGTGGCCGGGAAGAACCGCTGACTGTTGGCTGGAGCTGCGGCCTTCAGCTCTTTCCTCCTTCAGCTTCCTCCCTCCAGAAACGGAGCTTGGAGGGGCCCCCCAGATCCCTGTGGCCCCCGGGCCTTGGCTAGGTTGCTCCGCTTCGTCCTCAGGAAAGGTCCCCCCAGGAGAGGAGCCTTGGGCCTTGCCAATCACGCCAGGCCATGGCTGGCACAAACCAGGGTTTGTAAGTCTACGTGGAAAGCGGCCTCTGGCTGCCTGGCTGTAAGGAGCTACATCGTTTCTTCCTGCATCTGGTTTACGTTCAGATGTTACCCTGAGGCGAGTCTGATCCTGAGACAGGCTGCAGCTCCCTCAGGGAAAAAAGCCACGTCCCTCCGGCTCCCCCCTTTATGACCCAATCCTTGGCTTTCCCTGGGAGCTTTCCTTCCAGGGATAAAGTTAAAGGAAGCCGTCAGGAAAGGTCTTGAAGAAGAAAACTGGGATAAGCGGAGAGCATAAATTGTGGTTTGGTGTGATATTTGAATTGGGCATTGTGTGAAACCTGGATTGGCTGAGGTCATCCAACACAAACCCACATTGTGATTTCTCAGTCACATTAGAGGGACTGTTCCATTAATTCGGCTCATTCTGGTTTATTCTACAAGCCATGATTAGAGGCCACGGCATGACATCCTGGCTGCACCCTTGTGTTTTACGGAAGAGGTTAGCGTGTCTCCTTCTCTCTATGGAGACGTTGAGTGGGGTGTTTCCCACCTGGAGGTTGGGCTGGCGGCATCTGATTACAAGGCGCGATGGAGAACCGGGCAGCTCAGCGTAGAGGCAGGGGCCTTGCGCAGGCCAGAGTTTCTCCACCAGGTCACCTTTAAGAGGTGTGGACGTCAGGCTGGCTGAGGAATTCTGGGAGTTGAAGTCCGAGCATCTTAAAAGTTGACAAAGTCAAGACTGGCTGGATGAATGAGTTCCGTCTTGGCGCTTCTTGCACTTGTCACTCAGACTTTTTCTGTGCCACAAGATAGGAATCCGGAGCCCGTAAAGAAGAAGAAGACAGAGATCTTATCCGCCGGGTAGCCAGAAGATCAAGTGGGGCTAAAGCAGGCAGAGCTGCCAGGGGAAGAGGTTCTTCCATTTTAGGTTCTGAGCTGCGTTCCTTTTTCCCAGCCGACCGAGTCCAGCTGGCTCCCACCGACAGATCTTGCTGGAGGGCTGTGGAAAAACTGACGGGTGGTGGTGGGGAGATCTGCAGAGTGAGAGAGGCCAGTCCTCCTTTGGGGCAGCCAGTTCAGCTACAGATTAACTCTGTGGGAGGCATTTCCGCAGCTGAGGCTGATGGGACCTCTTTGGAAAGTAAACCTGTTTTGCGTATCTGAGGAGGGGGATGGCGAGGGGCTCAGGGTGGGCCTTCTTTGCCTGGACCGGAGCAAGCCATGGCTCAGCCACAGCGGGGCAGAAGAGGTTCCACCCATTCTGCAGGCCTCCGCTGCCTCCTCCAGCTGCCCTTGGCTCCTCAGCTGGAAGGACCCAGGGGACGCAGGCTGGGCCAGGCCTCTCATTTTCATTGGGTCTCCTCCTCAGGGAAGCCCACCACCCAGTGAGGGTGAGCAATGGGCTGGTGCGTGTCCAGGAATCCCGCTCTCTGGAGTGACCCTTGGAGTGCCCAGACCTTTGTAGCCTGTTGCTCTTGAGAAAGGAATTGGGGGGGGGAGGGCTGGCCGTGTTCCTCAGGCCAAAGGTCATGGCCAGGGGGGCACTCCTGCTCCCCCTTCTTGTTGTGGGTGAGTCTTTGGAAATTGAGTCAGACGGAGCCAAGCTGGGTGGATCAGGCTTAGAGTAGATGCAAAATAGATCCCCAGGTCCCTAACCCTAACCTGGCAGCCCCCCCCCCCGACTTAGGGGCTTCTCTTCTGAGGCAGCTTTCCAAAAAGTAATTAGGAGAATTACTGGCTCTCCCTGCTTCTCCCTTGGTGGAAGAATCCAGGGTGAACCCCTGACCGCCTCCAGCCGAGGGGAGCCCGGCCCCTCCCTCCTCTCCGGCTGCTGGGCCTTTTCCTGAAGCTGCTCAGGGCTGCCTTTCTGGAGCTGGGCAGACTGACCAAGGAGGGAATCCTTCCCTGGCCAGGGCAAACCTTCTCCCCCGAGCCCCCCAAAAAGGGGCTCCTCCCTCGCTCCCCTTTGCCTGGGGGCCTGCCTGTTCCTGGTGGGACCTTTGCTGTCAGAGGGGCCATGGAGCCCTGCAGAGAAGGGGGCTTCCATTCCCTGGAGAGCAGAGAGCACCAGCAGCAGGGAGCCCCTGCCCTATGTCAGCTTTGAACAGCCGTCCTCTTCCTCCTAATAGCTGGGGTGGGATGGGAGCCCCCTCCTCATTATCAGTCAGGAGCCCAACAAGCGGGGTGGCTGCCTAGTTTCCATTTGAGCAAACCGGTGGGGAGAACAGCTTCGGGTTGGGGAGGGTGATATAACTGTCCCATTTTTTTATGGGTACTTGTCAACCCCCCCAAAAAAGGAGAGGGGCCGGGGGCTACTTTATCAAGAGACTCTGGTTCTGCCCCAGGAGCCCATCCCCCTCTCAGTTGTGGGATGGTCGAGGGCTCCGTGGGCCCCTAACCAGGAGCTGGATGCATGCCAGTCTGGCTGGAAACACCCACGGGTTGCTCTGATAGCTGGGTCCTGTCCAAGGGGCCTCTTGGCCGGGTAGGGGAGACTCACTCAGCTCCCCCCATTCTGCCCCCCCCCCAACCAGGGCAGGTCTTTTGCACAGAGAAGGACCTGCCTTCCCTTTGAGTCGCTCTGTGGGGTGGAGGCCCCGGCCGCATAGGACAGGCAAGGCGGCACCCTTGAGAGAAAAGGAGCTGTGGCTGGGCAGCTGGCGTGAGGGTGAGCCTGGATCCAGAGCGGACAGCCAGTTCTGGCTCTGACCGAATGGAGGGCGTCTGGCTCCATTGAAATCCACCAAGCGAGGCTTCCAATCCGAGCCCCTTTGCTGTCCGTCTGCCCCACGGGGCCTGTAGAAGTAACGCTCGGTTCGGCCAGGGTCAGGCCAAAGCAGCGCTCGCAGTGTGACGGAAGGACACTCGGTTCGTCTTTAAGAGGAGCGGATTGTGTGGCTACGCGATGCTTCCGTGGTGCCCTCTCTTCCCTGCCAGGATTTCGGAGGAGCCCTCGGGATGCTTATCATTCTCATGAGAGGCTGGTGAGGTCGCTCCCCCTCGGTGGGGAACAGGAACCTTCAGCCGAGACTCTGGCGGCTGGAATCAAGTCCCCAAGCCTGCTTTCCTTGTCATGCCGCCTCTGGATGTTTGAATGACACGGGCCTGATGCTGACCAGGGACTCCGGTGGCACGATTGGAGGGCTTGGCATCCTCTCCAGAGGAGATGCGCTTCACCCAGCTAGTGGTGCCAGGGAGGCCCCCCTCTGATGAGCAGCATAAGTCTGAGTCAAGGGTGAATCTTACACTCTGAAGGGTTCGGAGGGAGCCTGTGTGCCAGGCGTGCCTCTGTGTGTGTGTGTGTGTGAAAGTTGGGATGGGCCTCTGTGGGGTCCCCATCTCCAGCAGAACCGGGGTGCTGGGAGTTGGGCAAGAGCGTCTTGTGCACCAGGAAGTGGCCTCTTCCTCTTTGCCGCCCCACAGGCGTGGCAAGGGCAACAGGATGGGGAGAATGAGGAAGTCTCTGCGTTGTTGTGGCCTGCGTGCGACCTGAGGGGAGGCAGGAGAGCCGTGACGGGTGATCGGTTCCTGCTGAGGAATCTACCCAGCGTCCCTGGGGCGGGTTCTCAGCCCTGCTCGCCCTTCACTCGTTTCCCCTGGCAGCCGCGTAGTTGCCCAGGAGATGTGACAGCCCTCCCTTGCCCCAAGGCAGGCACGGTGCGAGCTCAGCCCCGGGCAGCTACACGGCTTACACAGTCGGTTCCTGCCAGCAGAAGCCCTGGCTTGTACGAAGGGGCAACTGGTAGAAAGCTGAGTTGCGCCTGCTCTGGCTTGGCGCAGTGCCTGTGCCTTGCCCACTCGGAGGGCAAGGGGGTCTCTTCAGATCCCCCCAGGTGCTCCCTTAGGGAAGGCAGTGAGAAGGAGCTAATCACATTCCTCCAGCTTAGTACCTTTCAGGGATCCAGAGTCTTCCAGTGGCTCAGACCAATTTGCCTTCTTCACCCTGGCAGGCCAGGATGGGCCCAGCATGTGCTCTCTCCCGCCCGCCCCCGCCAGTGATCAGGTTTGGTTCCCCTGTGATTGGATGGGGCTGCCCCCCACCCCCAACTTCCCTTTGACTTACTAGAAGCTTGTTTTTCATGTGTGTTTTCACTTCCTGCTGCCTCCGGTGCAATTTTTCCCTCCCCCAGCCGCCCTCAACGCCTTTCAGCATCAGGAGGCTTAAATGCCTGCCAATTTGCCGCCCAGAGTCACCTTGTAGGGGAGATGGTGGCATAGAAATTTAATAAATAATGATAATGATAATAACGTGGCAGCATCTGGAGACAGCAGAAGAGAAAGAACCAGAGAAGAGAACAAAATGCGAAGACCTGCAAATAGAAATTGAACGACTGTTGGAAAAAGGAAGCAAAGGGAGCACCAATAGCAATAGGCGCCTTGGGTGCAATCCCAGAACATCTGGAGCACCACTGGAACACCATCGGCATCGACAAGTTCACCACAAGTCAATTGCAAAAGGCAGCTTTGCTCGGAATAGCTTACACCGTCCAACATCCACATCTGCCTCTCCCAGGTCCTTGGGAAGACAAAAATGCCCAATCCAATCTGAACATCTGTCTGACTTTGCAAAGAACCCTAATAATAAAAGGAAGGGTATCTCATACTTTAAACTAACCAGGGGAGCCTGAAGACCCCCAGCATGCCACCTGGCATCTCCCTCACGATATCAATGTGGCTTCTGGCTATTTTTGTTGTCGAAGGCCATGTGCAAGCACCCGGCCTCCCCGCTCATTTCCTCGTGCCTGCAGGTGAAGTGGGGCCTTCTCCCCCCTGGTCAGCCCATAGCAAGTTTGAGATGGCACCCGTGCCTGCGTGCAGCAAAGAAATTGGTTAGGAAAAGCAGCAAAGGCCAACAGAAGGGGTTGCAAAAGAAAAGGAAACGGGGGCCCAACCAGGCCCCCCCGTTCATCTCTGGGCCACGGACACAAGTTCTCCAGAGATGCAAAGCATTTCTCGATGCATGGTGGGGCGGAGGTTTGGGGGGAGTGTGCCCCGCACCATTGCACAAGCCCCAAGGGTGTGATTCGCACTGATTGGACTCACACTCTTTTCGTGTGCCTTGATTAGGGCATTGTTTATGGCTTGATATGCACCGCCCTTCCGGGATATCCTTATCAGCAGAGGAAATGGCGGCAACTCATAAGCAGAGGTCTGCCGTAAAACCTCCCCCGCTCACCAGGTGCTCCAGTGCCAGAGCTAGAAGCCAGCCGCCCAGGAGATGGCATCTGTCAGACAGGCACAAGCACACCACAGCCACCCGGTGCGCCAAAGAAAGGAAGCAGGTTGCCAGCACGACACCTTCCCACAAAATGGACGCCCACGCGGCTGTATCCAAAAGGGCCTGACCACTGAACCCAACGGCTACGAAACGGGCAGCAAGGCAGCCGTGGGTCAGAAAGGCCTCCGAAACCCCCAAAAGAGCATGGCAGCCACAGGGCCTCACTGTGGCACCCACAAACCAACGGAAGCCCTCCAGAACAAAGAGGCCAAAGGGCCCAGCAGCCCCAACTTCTGAGGAAGGTCCCGAGGCTCCTTTGCTGGGGGGAGGGGGGGGGCTTCCCTTCTGAAGGGGGCTAGAGGTTCAGGTTAGGGCTGCAGCAGCCGGACAAAAACCGTCTCCTCCAGCCGAGGGATTGTTTGGCTGTGCCTCAGAGTTGAGACTGGTGCTTGGCTTTCTGAGGCCGTCTCAGAATTTCAAGAGTTTATTCCGGTTCTCTCGTCCTTGCCAAAAATGGAAAGGTGGCTGCTTGTGGTTTGAAGGAATGAGGAAGAGCAGAGCCCGAGGACTCGTGAGGGGGCCCCTTCTCCGGCGCTTGCGAGGCCCAGCTGGGCCAGGGTGGGCTGTGCCTGCCTGCTGACAGCCGGAGGCGGCCGCTTTGTGGAGCAGGGAATCTGGATTCCACCAATTCAAATCTGGACGTCGTGCTGATAAAACGCCTTTCTGGGCTCATTTCTCTCCGGTGGCCTTGAGCGGCTGGTGACCTTGCCTTTCTCTCGGGGGCTGGCAGGAATGAAGCCGTTGGGGGCACTGGCACCCCCGTGGCTCTCGGGGGCCCAAAGTATCCCCCAGCTGAGCGGTTGGGCTGTTTCCCCCACCTTTGGCTGCCCCTTATCCCACCGGCTCTGCCCCCAATGATGCAGCCTCTCCTAGAGAAAGGAACACCCCCAGTGACAACCTGACGGGGGATTCAGGAGAGGCCGAAGCCAGAGGAAAAGGGCCGACTGCCCCAAGGCAATGCCCTTCACCCTACTGGTGTGGGGGGTATTGTGCCATCCTGCAAGCCACCAGCCAGGAAAGAAGTGATGGCCTCAGCCTTGCCTGTCTGGTCCTGCCAGAGGACCCAGTCTGGTCGCCATCTGCTCGGACAAGACGGGCCCAGGCAAAGGGGGGGCCCTGGGGACCTCCACCAGCTGGCTCTTGCCAGGGTCTGTTTTGAGTCCCCCTCCCTCCCAGGGCCTTCCCGGCTTGTCTTGAGGGCCTCAAAGGAGCCATCTTACGTTATCCCTGCCCAGGGCCCCGGAGTCAGTGGGCCTGGCACCTGGGGGGCAGTGGGGGCTCTGGGCTACTGCTCTTCACCCACAGGGTCCTTCTGGGAGTCAGGAAGGCTGGGGTGGGGGGAGAGCTTTCTCCATTCCCATCACTCTCTGTCCACTTCCAGGATCCTTGGGCTGTTTCCACAAGGGGGCTTTGGTGCCCTCATGTGTGGGGGGGGTGGGGGGAGAGCTGGCCCGTTGTATTGAGCCTGTTCTGGGCTCTTGCTCTTTAGCCCCCTCCCTTTCCCCCTCCTCAGGATGTGCCCCACAGAGGAAGGGGTCTTGCTTTCCAGCCCACGCTGTTTCCCTGTGTCAGTCCGGCTGCTCTCCTTTTATCCCAGAAGGAAACCATCTGGCCGCTATTTTTAGGCCGGGTCTGGAGTTGCTCTCCCCCGTGCCCCCCCCACCCCCGAGATATCATCTCCTGCCTGGGTGCGCCGGGCAAAGCTGAGCGGGGCAGAGCAGGGGCAGCTGCTGCTTCTGATTTTGGACCTTGGTGGGCAGCTGTGAAATACTCTGCGTGGCTGGGAAGGATCCGCTTGCAGCCGGCCCTTCTCTTCCCCCTCCCCACCCCAGTGGGAATGGGAAAGCAGCAGCTGCCCCACGGATTCCACTGCGGAAGGGACTCCCAAGCCCTGCTCAGAAGCACCGTAAAGGGCCATTTTGACAGGCAGTTTCCATGACTGCAGAGGCCCCTGCAATTGCCTGCCTGGGGCAGAGGTCAACCTTGGAAAATCAGGTTTCTAGTCCTCATGGCTGCCTGGAGGGCCTCTGACGGGTTCTTGGGCTGCCCTGAAGCAGATGGGGCTTCTAGGGACCGGTGCAATGGTCTGGCCTATACCTGGTGCCCAGTGTGAGGGCGCCTGGGGCCCTGAAGTGGCCCGGGGGCTGTGCTGGGAGGGAGCAGAGGGGGAGGGCCGGAGGATCCCTGCCCTGAAGTCGGAGCTGAGGCTGGGCAGGCTGGAAGTTGCACAATGAAGGGATTGCAAGGAGATTCAACACCTGCAAGGCTCCTCTCCAGGGTGGGGGTGGCGGTGGGGGTGGGGTGGAATCAGGCAGGGCTCCCCCAGGCTCCCCACCCAAGTGGGAGTTCCTGGGGGGCAAAGCCGCCGTCCTCATGGTGGCTACGGACCCCCCTCCATCCCCGAGACGCCCCAGGGCCTTTCCCCACCCCCTGGTGGGAGGGAGAGGCCCCCTGTTGTGCTGGGCCCTGCTGCTGGCTGGGGGTCACGTTGAGAGGCCCCCGTCAGCTGGACCATGGGGGGGAGGGGGCAGAGGACAGGCCCTGTGTGGGGGGGGAGCTGACCCAGAGGCTGACACACAAGGCCATGAAGCCCAGAGGTTGTCCGAACCCCCCATCCCCCCCCCTCGGTCTCTCAGACACAAGCCCATCCACCCAGCAGGAGCCCTTTGGCCGCCTGGAGTCGGTTTTGGTTTCGATGGTCTTTTGATTGTGACAAAGATTTGTTTTTATTTGTTGCTCCCCTTCCGGTTGGAGCTGCCTAGACTCCTCCAAGGCCAGGCCCAGGCCTGCCTAGACCAAATAAAACATTATCCTAAATAAATACCCAGCCGGCACCGTTGCCTGCGGGTCTGGGTTGTGTCGGGGCCTGGTGTGCAGGAGAGTGTGGCGTGTACACCAGCATAACTGGAGGGCCTCTCTGGTCTGGGACTGTGATTCCAGCAGCTGTACCTCAGGACCCATCATCCCCAAACAGCCCAGGTCAGCCTCTGCTGGTGGCCGACTTGCTTCCCCTCCGGCTCCCAAGTTCTTCCGAGCAGCCAGGCCTGGCTCCCAGTTATCCTCCGATGAGGACCCCTCCCCCCAGTGAAACTGGGTCTTTTGGGGGAGCCCCCCCTCCCTTGGTCCTTTCCTTCCTCACGAGGAGTTCCTGCCTTCAGGGAGAGGCTAAAGGCTTCTTCAGCCGCTAGGCCCGTAGATGTTTGCCCCTCGGGTCTTTTGCAAACGGAAGCCCCCTGGGGGTCTGCCAAGGGCCTTTCGGAAGTGGGCTTCCTATGAGACCTCGTAGCAAACAAAGACGGGGGTCCGTTGCATGAAGAGGCCCTGCTTTTCTCCTGGGCAAGGGGGAAGGGGGGGAAATCCCCAATTGCATAAGGGGTTCGGAGGGCACCATCCGCTCAGAAGCCGCAGTGTCGTCCTGGGACTCCCGGGGCCTGTCTGTGGCTTGGCGGGGGTTCTCCCTTGCCTTGGCGGGGGGCTCCTCACACGGAGAGCAGCACCGGGGGAGGCGGCCCCCTCTCTTTCTCTCTTGGGGGGCTGCCCAGCATTGCTGGAGTTGCTGGCTGGTTCCGAGGCTGCCCTCCCTGGCCCGGCTCTCTGGGCTGAAGCCACAGGTTGCCTCTGCGGTCAGTAAAGGAAGCCTGGTAGCAGCAGCAGGGAGAGGCTCAGGGAAGTGGGGGTGGGCGCTCTCTGCACATGCTCCAGCGGACGACCTCCCCCCCCACGTCAGTCTGCTTGCCCTGCTAAGGTGGGCCACGGGCTCCCAGGGAGGGTACATGGCTTCTGAGTCCATCAGGGCTGCCCGGGGAATGATTGTCCACAGGCTTTTGCACGGGGTGGGGGTGGGGCGCCTGAAGTGTCCTTGAAGACCATCCGGTGCCTTGGCCCCCTCCCCTCCGGGTCGGCCGGACAGTGGCCATCTGTGTCCAGGGAAGGTCACGTGGGGCAGCCGGTCTGTCGCTATTGTTCAGGTGGGGGTGGGGGGCGGTTGGCTCCGTGCTACCATCTACCAGCTGCCATCACTTCTCCCCCCCCCCAAAGAACATCTGCACGTGATCCCTTGGGTTGAAGATAGGTAACCTACATTAGGGAAGGTTTGCAATTAGATAATGGGAGGTTTGGGGCTCCTAATGGTATACGAGGAACTGTTTAAAAATTAGATGGCCGAGTGGGGACACAAGACAGAATAACAGAGTTGGAAGGGACCTTGGAGGTCTTCTAGTCCAGCCTCCTGCTCAAGCAGGAAACCCTATGCCATTCCGACAAGTGGCTGTCCAGCCTCTTCTTGAAAACCCCCAGGGTTAAGGGGTGGGGGGGGCGGAGAGGGTTTTGGGGTGAAAGAATGGAAGCAGCATCCACAGGTTCCTGGGCTGAGTGAGTCTTGTGGATCTCCTGTGCCTTTGGAACACGGAATAAAAATTGGAAGGGACCTTGGAGGTCCTCTAGTCCAACCCCCTGCTTTCTCTGAACTCATCTGAAAAAGCCCGGGGGGGGGGGGGAGAACGTTGCGCTTGGAAAGACACGGGATCCAGCGATCTCTCAAGGAAGGATTGGCCACACAGCCATGGCGTTTCCCTGGGTTGATGGTTGAAATGCTACATTTTTGAACACCGTACCTGCATTGTAAGTTTCAAGAAGATGGAACTAGGCTAACCTGGCCGAACGGCCCTGGACAGGTAGCTCAGAGGCAGCTCCGGCTGAAGAGCCCCTCCTGGTGGAGCTGCTCCCGGGCTCCCTGCATGGGCTGGAAGCGGCTTCTAAATTTAGCCCGGGAGCATCCCGGAAGCCAGAGTGCGCAGCAGCATTTCGGAGGCCAGTCCTGGGCCTTTCTTGGCTCTTCCCTGCCCTCCCCAGAGGCTCTGGCAAGGAATGGCTTGCAAAGCCCTCCGTTTGGGGCCTGTTTCTTTTCCACGGCCACAAAGCCCCCTTCCCTGTGTCAGAGAGCTCCCTGAAGGCTGAAAAGCTGGCATGTTTCCCGGTGGGGGATCCGCTCTCAAGACCGCAGGGAAGAAGATTCCCTGCTCCTGGAACAAGGGAGCCCGGTTTCGTTAAGCGGAATGGGTTTCTTGGAAATGAGAGTTCCCTCCCAGAGGAGTCCAAGTTCAGAACGTCAAGATTATTTTCTTGTATGTCCCACCCGCCCATCCCCCCCTTTCTCAGCCAAAGGGAAACATTGGTCTATCTCAGGGTCTCCAAAGTTGGCCACTTTTAAGACTGGTGGACCTCAACTCCCAGAATTCCCCAGCCAGCCACGCGTGGGAGTTGAAATCCAGCAGTCTTAAAAGTGGCCAAGTCTGGAGACCCTAATTCAAGCTTCTCCTATAGAGAGGACTATATTTTTGACGAGAGAGAGAGAGAGAGAGAGAGAGAGAGAGAGAGAGAGATCTGGACAGTTCTATTTACTCTTCCAAAGCTGAAAGGGAGGGAAGGCCAGAGTCTTGTGAGCACCGCTTACCCTCTAATGTCCCTTTGTGACGTTAAGCGGGACAAAGTATTCGGACTGCTTTGGCATCTCCAGCAGGGGCAGCCCAGAGAGAGGCCAAGGGGGGGGTTGTCCTCCCCCCTTGGCCTCTCTCCCTCTGAAATTAGGGAGTCCCCACATTTCAGTACCAACTGGGTTTAAGTGCAGCTTAAAGGGCAGGGCTGGGCTTGTGTCTCTAAAGAGCAGCAACCCAAGTCAGCAAGTTGTGTGGGCTTCAATGCTGGAGGTTTTATTTTTTTTAATTTTTTTTAATTAATTTTTTTTATTTTATAAACAAACAAACAAACAATACATAATCAGTCATTCAATATATCTTCTGAGTACATCTTTTGTATCTTCTTTTTACTCTTCCAATATTTATCATATCTTAATATCATTTCCTTTATTATGACATTTCCCCCACATTTCTTACTTCTCTATTATCTCTCTCTTAGTTTTATTAAAAATTAAACAACAATTTTATCCCCAACAACCTTCAACCCCCCCTCCCCCCCCCCGACTTCCCAGAGCAAAAACAGGGTGTAACATTAAACAAGCATAAGCTAAAATGTACTAACTTACTACAAGATTCAAAACTCCCTCACACTCTTTAACTCTAAAGAGCAGCAACCCAAGTCAGCAAGTTGTGCGGGCTTCAGTGCTGGAGGTTTTAAATAAGAGTTTGGACAGCCATTTGTCTGAGATGGTACAGGATTTCCTGCTTGAGCAGGGGGTTGGACTAGAAGACCTCCAAGCTCCCTTCCAACTCTGCTGTTCTGTCAGAGGGGTCCGGGGAATGAGGGGAGCCTTGTCACAGTAGGGCATCTTCCCCTTTGGGTCAGCAGCTCCCCTTGGGAAGGATTCTGGGATCTCACGATTCTCCTTCCGCACAGATCTCTCACGGAACCGCTTTGCCGAAGTGCCTGAAGACGCCTGCCACTTGATGTCCCTGGAAGGGCTGAGCCTGTACCACAACTGCCTGCGCAGCCTCCCTCCAGCCATTGCCAACCTCCAGGCCCTCACCCACCTGAACGTTAGGTACTCGGGGAAGGGAGGCAGCCGGGGGCAGCTGGAGCAAAGGGCCGGGCTGCTGTGCCGGGGTCCCGGCAGGTTCTCGGGTGCCTCCGGAGACCTTCTCAGCCAGCCTGCCTTCCTCCCCACAGCCGGAACCAGATCTCCGCCCTGCCCGCCTGCCTGTGCCGCCTGCCCCTCAAAGTTCTCATTGCCAGCAACAACAAGCTGGCCTCCCTGCCGGAGGACATCGGCTCCCTCGGCAGCCTTCGCCAGCTGGTGAGTCTGCTGGGTGGGCAGAGGGACCCTCGGAGAAAGGCACAGGACAGGACAGGCTTTTGGGGCTCCAAGCTGGAAGCCAGAGACGGGGAAGCTGCCCAAATCCATGTGGCTGCAGCACCGTGCAGAACCCTCTTGTGGCTGCCCAGATGTGGCGATGATGGGCAGGGGCTTGAGGGAGGGGTTCGGAGGGCTCTTCGGAGTGGCCAACATCTTGCGGTTCAGCTCTGGCCTGTGCCCTTCCCATCAGCAGTCTGTTTTGGGGAGAGGCCGGGGGTTCACTCAGTTCCCTTTGTCCCTTCCTGGCCAGGATGTCAGCAGCAATGAGCTGCGGTCCCTCCCGGGGAGCATGGGAGGCCTGGAGTGTCTTCGGGATCTCAATGTTCGCCGGAACCAGATCACCATCCTGCCTGAAGGTCAGCAGTTTGGCCAGCCGGCCTCTCCAGGTCGAGTCCGCTGAGCACCTGGGGCATTTGGGGCGCTGGCTGCCCCCGGAGCCTTTCCGACTGCCCCCTTTGCCTTTGCAGAGTTGGCTGAGCTTCCGCTGGTGCGGCTGGACTTTTCCTGCAACCTGGTCACTCGCCTTCCGGTCTGCTTCCGCCACTTGCGATCCCTGCAGTGCCTCCTCCTGGAGAACAATCCCCTGCAGTTCCCACCTGCTCAGGTAGGCGGCCCACCCGCCACGCCCAGCTCCTCATTGAGCACCTGGGCCTTTCCCCTGGATCTGGCTGACCCTGCCCACCCCCGGCTAATCCCAGGCTGCTTCAGGGATGGAGGCTGGGAGTATGGTGGCCCAGGAAAGGAGGAGGAGGGAAAAAAATTAAATGAGAAAAAATAACGGCAATACGATTGGCTGAAGGGAGACACTAATCGCATGTAAATAAATAATAAATTCTGATCAAATAAGAAATGGGAAAGGACCATGAAGATGCTACTGTATTTGGCTCGAGCCCCCATTGCCCTGTTCCATATTTGAAACACGCGGAAGCTTTCAAAATCTTTCAGAATAAAGGAAACTGCGATCTGCCCCTCTAGTTTTCAGGCTAAGGTAAATGTGCCAGAAATGCGGCAGTCAAAGGAAGTTGAAAATAAAATAAAGGTTCCTATAATAAAATGATGCGCAGCCTCAAAACAAACTTTAATGTAAAAGTTACTGGCGTAAGAGAAAATTGTGAGTGTAAACTTTGCAATCTGTCGAAACAGCGCCTGCCCCTCCCTCATCCGAGGCCTTCCATCCTGCCAGCCACCCCAGGGAGAAAAGGGGGCTGCTCAGCCTTCAAGCGCTGCTTTCTCCTCTGCCAGGGATCTAATCCCAGCCCAGGAGGCAGAGCGGTCAGGAGAGAAATGGCAGCACTTTTTTTGTTGCAAGGTCTCGAAAAATGGGCAATCCTCCCTCTCCTGCCACAGAGAAAACCTTGGTTCCCTCTTTTTCCACCTGCCCGATTTCCGCAGGGCGGTCTCTGCTCTTGTGATCCAGCAGAGCGGATCCTGTCCTCTGAGCCTCCTTGCCAGGAACATCAGCCACACCTGTCGTGGGGTGGGGGCTTCGTCCCACAGCCTGGAAAGGAGCTCTACTGCTCCTTGGCCGGCTGGCCAGAGGACTTCACCCGGCCCTTGGGGGTCCCCTCAGCTCATCAGGCCAGGGAGGAGTCGCAGAGGGATGCAGGCCTGGCCGTTCCTTCCAAGCAGCTGGGATGGCCATTCCGTGTCTGATGGGGCCTCATTTCCGCAGGTCTGCCTGAAAGGCAAAATCCACATCTTCAAATACCTCAACGTCGAGGCCTGCGGCAAAGGCAGGCCGGACCTGGCAGAACTCGCCCAGGGACGCCCGGCCGGCTTTGGCACGTGGTAAGGAGCCAAGGGCAGGCCCCAGAAGGGGCTGTTGGCCATGGTGCCAGTTTCAGCCTCCAGTCAGAGGGAAGGACCTCGGTGATAGCCGGAGCCTCACTCTTGGGGCCGCTTCAGCTACTGTCCTGCCTTTCAGCCTCCCAGATGACTTCTATCTGGCACGGCAACATGGCGGCCTCGACTCGGGCTTCCACAGTGTGGACAGTGGCAGCAAGCGGTGGTCGGGGAATGAGGTACGTGGTGCCTGGTGGGTGAACTCCCTTCGTCCTTTTCCCGTGCTGGAGGAGGGAGCCTCACAGGAGCAGGAGAGACCCTGCAGCCAGGGCTGAAAAGGGGGGCCCTAGGTTTTGCCCTGACTGGGGGCCTCTCTCTTCCTCAGTCCACCGACGAGTTCTCCGACCTCTCCTTCCGCGTTGCCGAGTTGGCCCGTGACCCCAAGCAGCTGAGGGAGAAGCGTGGAGGGGCAGGTGAGCACAGGAGAGGATGGGGGTTGTGCGTCCGCCAGCATTGCCATAGCGGAGGAGGGCTGGAGAGCGCCAAGGCAGCTGGAGCCCAGTTCTTGCTCACAGCTGTTCCCTATCCCCACCCCCAGGCGATGCCGGAGAACTGGAACAGATCGACTACATTGATAGCAGCGTGAACGGGGAGGAGGAAGAGGAGGATTCACTGGTGGAGGAAGAGGCGATGGGGCCCCCTCCGGCTGGGAGGGCCAGCAAGGCATGGTCCGGCTTCCCCGGGACAGCGCCCCACGAGGTAAGGGGGCTGCCTCTGGGGAACCTCTCACTCAATCAGCAGAGCAGCTGGGACTCTGTTCCTGGAGGCCGTGGGAAAATACTCTGATTCCTGTGCCGAGCAGCAAGATTGGTTCTGACCTGGGGGGGAGGGGAATGGAGGGGGGAGGAGGGAAGCCCCCGCACTGACTCCTGTGCCCGTCTTCCATAGGAGCCCCAGAAACACGCCAGGATCCCTTCTCAGAGAGTGGGCGCTGCAGAGCCAGGGCTGACGACTGGCAGGTACGGGGCACTCCCTGGCCAGCAGTGTTGCCTTGGGGAGGCCAGCAGAAAGTGGGGTCTTGCCCTGCCAGGTCTCTGCCAAGAGGGGGCTGGTCCTCCTCCAGGAATCGCGAGGCGGGCAGGCCAGTTCTTCTGCCTCTCCGGACATGCCCCCCTCCTAGCACAGTCAATCCTTGGCTCTGCGGACTGGGTGCTTTGGGGCCCCACCACTGGCTCGGCCTGAGCAGCTCCCCCCCGTGGACTTAGACCCTTCCTCCCCATTTTTTAGGAGCAGCAGTGGGGCCGGCCTCGCCAAGCCAGAGTTCTCAGCCGAGGAGCGCCGTCGCCCTGAACTCCTGCAGCTATGGCAGGAAAGGGAGCGCCAGCACCAGCGGTGGACACAGGGGGCCGAGAGGCCGGACAGGTGGGCATCTGCGACTCCCTGGCATCGGGGGCTTTGGAGCCCTCCAGCTGGGGGAGTCGGTCCTTCCCCCAGTCTCCAGTCAGCAGAGACCATATTGGCTGGCATCCTCTCCATGGGTCTGCAGGCATATGCAGGGGCAGCTGAAGCCACTGTGCCTCCTGCTAGATGACCAGAGAGATGCCCTCTGCCAGCCTTTCCTCTCCAGGAAGTGCCCCTCCAACCTCTGGAAGGAATTGGCCTCCCCCACATGTGCTCAGTTAAATCGCTAAGCGCCTCCTAGTTGACTTCAGACACCTCCAGGATTAGGTGGGGGGCGCAGCAGGAGCCAGTCGCCTTCAGCGAACAGGGAGGCTTTGGCCCCTCTTGCCCGTTCTCTGCCTCACAGCCTGTCCTCCTCCTGGCTCCTTCGGAGGTCTCTGCTCTTTCCCAAAGGCCAGAGATGGAGGGCTGGCAAAGGGCACCCAGGGTCTCCGTGGGGCTGGCTGGGTCTCGGTCCTGAAGGCGCCTCTTGTTTCCGCAGCAGCAGCCTGGCCGAGAAGGGCAGTGGCCTCCCTCAGCCGAAGCATCCTGGCCAGGTAAGAGCTACCACAAGTGCTGCCTTCGCCCTGGCACCACCCTCTAGGGAAAGGTGGGGCTGGGTGGCAGGTGGAGAGAGACGGCCACTGGCTCAGCCCCTTGTGGGAACCAGGGTGGGCCGAGAAGGCGGAACAGGTTTACTTGGGCCCTGCGTGTTGTATGAACTTCTCTGTGCCGTGTGAATTCAGCTGGTGGGGCTGGGGCTGTTTGGGTCCTGGAGAGAGGGCAGGGCTGGTGCTGTGGATGCTGGGTCTTCTGGCAGCCGCCCGCTTGATGTGCGTCCTTGTCCAGTGGGCAGAGGCCTGGCAAACCCCCTGGCTCTGCACCCCGTCTGAATGCAGGCGCTGGCCCTGACCTCCTCCCTTTGTGGCCTTTCAGGGAGCCGAACAGCCGGCTGGTTCCCCCAGGCACAGTCCACGCTCTGCAGGTAGGTCCCCCCCACCCCCACCCCAGAAGAGAAGCTGCAGGACCTCCCGAGCCCTTCCTTGCTCTGTCCTGACAGCCAAGGGGGGAGGGACGGGAAGACTCGGCCGAGGGCCTGTTGCGAGGCCTCTGCTCTGGGGGTGGCTCAGCCTGCCTCCCAGGCCCCCGTCCACACCCCCTTCAGGGTACATGGCATTAGGTGGAAAAGGACACGGCAAGGAGAGGCGGAGAGGAGGGAGGAGAGGCCAGGCAGCTGGGCCTGATTTTACCCCATTTAGTGTCATACCCCCCCCCCACACACACACACACCTCTCGCTCTTTGCCGTCAACCACTCCAGTCTGCCACTCCAGTCGCTGCTTTCCATTTTCTAAAACTTCATTTTGCATTTTTGAGAATCTCAGAAGCTCCACTCAGGCTTTCATTTTTCAATGTTTCTCTCTTTCCTGTGTCTCTTTAGCATTCTTTCCTCCTTCCTTCTTTCTCTCTGTACGTCGCCCGGAGAGTCTTTTCACGCGGGCCGCTCACTTCACTGCATTCGCTTCACACCCGTTCACACCCACACTCCCATTCCCTCCAGGCGGCTGCATGCTCAGTGGCCCTTTCCCACTGAATCCAGTTGGCGAATTTTTGCCAAAACCCCCGCCCCCCCCCTTTAGGTAAGGAAACGGGCAGAGGTAGGTCCCCATTTCTTTCCTCCAAGAGGCCACGAATACTTTAACTGCTTTCCTGCCGGCCAAGCCTCCCCTGCCCACTTTCCCCTTCTTGGCAAACCGCCTTCCAAGGCGCAGCGATGCATCGAGCGAAGGCTTAATTTGCTTCCCTGCCAGGCACGGATCCCCCTGGCCTTTGCTCCGTTTCCCTCTGCTCTCTCGTTCCTGACTTCTTCTGTTCTCTCTCTTCTTCCTTCTCTTTGATTTTATTGTAGATCCTTTTTTTGACTCTTGTGAGCTCACCCAGAGTGGTTTGATAAGTAAATAAACACCCTGATGCCTGTGCCCCACCAACTAGGTGGTGTGTGAGGTGCGTGGACACACACTGTCCCCTCCCCTGGCTCCCAGAATCCTGTGAGTCCCTGGCCAACCTTGAGCCCTTCTGCCCGTACAGACCCTCTGCTCTGCCAGAGCTCCACGGCGGCCAGTCTTGCGCCCCGCGATGCCAGCTTGGCGCAGAGGCCTTCCAGCTTCCTCTTCCGCTCTTCCTCCCAAAAGAGCACCCAGCGGAGTTCGGGTGAGTGTTCGAGAGAAGCCGGGGCCGTGAGATTCTTCCCCCGTGCCACTTGGCAGGCCCGTCCGGGCGGCTTCGAGCTCCCTCTGACCGCTGAAAAGTAGCTCCTGGCTGCTGATGGCATCGGGACGGGGCTTGAAAAGGGCAGAGGAGAGAGGGGGGACCCCGGGGTTAGGAAAGGAGGGTGGCAGGAAGAGTTGCAGCATAACTATAGTGAGGGCTGCCAAGGTGTGGGCTCAGCCAGCTGAGACGCCAACGGGTCTCTTCGGAAGCAGGGAGAGGAACGCAAGCTCCGTTTTGCTCCAAGGGCAAAACCCGTTTCAAGTTTTGACGGTCTGGAGAACGTTCGGAAGCGGCTGGCACACAACTCCCTAATGCACTGAGGGGGGTGGGGGGAGTGGAGCAGAGCGTAATCCAACTGGCAGGATTCTGTCAGTTCAGCAGTTTCAGCCACAGCACCTTTGGCTTCCCTGTGGGGCCTGGTCTGCCTGATGGGGCTGAGAGGGGCCAAATAGAGGGGCAGCCCCCGGAAGCTACTCTGCTGCCCCCGCTTCTTCTCGTCAGCAGTCGGGTCCTCAGTCAGCCACTCGGGGCGATCCTCCTAGCTGGCTGCAGCTCCCCAGAGACAAGCTTGCCCTTCTGGGAGGCCCCAGCCAGGCTCAGCATTATAGGCTTCCCTGAGCGCTGCCAAACCCTCCTTGCAGATTCCCCGTCTCCTGAGCTCAGCAGCCCCTCGAGGTCCCGTGCGGGATCCCAGGCCCCAGACGAGAGGGAGCTCCTTGGACAGCTGCGCAAGGTGGGAGTTCTGGTGGCTCTGTCCCAGCTGCGATCTGGGGCGGGGCACGTCTAAGCAAGGTGTGGCCAAACCCAGAGAATGGCTTCCGGGTGGAGGGTCACAGCTGGAAGTTGGGGTGTCCCGAGAGGGAGGGGAGGGGATGGAGCTGGCACTCAAGCTGGGCAGGGACAGCATCCTGCTGCCAAGGCCTTGGGCCCCAAGGGGAGCCTTTGGGGTACATTATCAAGCCTGGCACCCCAGCCTCAAAGGCAGCTGTCGGCCTCTGGAGCCTCTCTTTCCCCTCCCCCCCAGGCAATTGAGTCCCATCTGAACCTAATACTGGCGGAGGACTTGGGCGAGGCCCTGGCCGACGGGGTCATCCTTTGCCAGCTGGCAAACCGTCTGTGCCCACGCTCTGTGCCTTTCATCCACGTGCCCTCGCCTGCTGTGGTGAGCCTCTCTTTGGAAGGGCTGGGGGGCAGAACGGGTCTCACTCCTGCCTCAGGGTAGCCTTGGCTGGCAACAGGCTGCCTGGGCTCCACTGCAGCTGAAAGCGCCTCTGCCTGGGCCACTGCTGCCTGTGCGTGCCCGGCAGGCTGAGCCTCCTCGCTGCCCTTGCCCACCGACACCCCTCTCTCTCCTTTGCCACAGCCGAAGCTGAATGCCGCCAAAAGCCGCAAGAATCTGCAGAGCTTCCTGGCCGCCTGCCGCCAGCTTGGGATTCCAGAGGTGAGGCTGGGTAGGCGGTCCCTGGGGGGCCCCTTCCCCACCATTTCTTTCAGGGCCTGCCCTCCCCCCCTCCAAGCAAAAGCAGGCGTTCCCCCGCCCTTCCTCGCTTCTGTTCCGTGTTCTCTTAACGTTTACGTGTCCGTCTTTCTGTGCCTGTGTTCTCTCGCCTGCCGCAGGTGTCTCTCTGTGGTGGCCCAGACATTGCCCTCCTCCTCCAAGGCAACGTCCGTGGCTTCCTGTGCCTGCTGGAGGCCTTGCTGCTGCTACACCCAGCGGCAGGGGGGCCCCTTGCCCCCGCTGCCCTCCATGGCCACCTCGCCGGCTTTGGTGTCTTCTATGCCTGCGTCATGTTGCTGTTGTACTTTGCCTATTGCCAACTGTGTGGCTTCTGCTGCTGCTGCTGAGCGCTTGGACGCTCGTCCTGACGGCCGCCAAACTGAGCAGGACCGCCCGGCTCCCAGCAGCCCCTGCGGAGCCGGACCTTGCATTACCCGGTCAGAGACTCCGGCCGCAGGCAGGCTGCCCCTTGCTAGGGAAATCTGTCCTCTGGTTTCAGACCGTTAACCGGCAACCCTCCCGGCTTCGCTCACCCAGGCCTCCGTTCTTCAGGCAGCCAAATGGGTTGGGGGCAGTGAAGGACCCCCGGCAATCCATGTCCCTTTCTCCAGTCAGGGTCTCCTGACCCCGCCCCGCCCGAGGCTGCCGGTCCTCCCATTTCAAACCCACCAGGGCCCTCTTGGTCACACCTGTGCCTTCTCCCCAGAACCTGCCGCCATGGCCTTCTCTCCCCCGTGCCCCTTTGGCTCCCCTTCCCAAGTGCCTCCTGGGGCAGGATGGCCCTGGTGTGCCCCACCTGGCAACCCTGAGGCCTGCGCTTGCTTTTGGCCCGCAGGAATCGAGCTGCTTGGAGCACAGCAGCTCTGGGTTGTCCAGTCCCAGTGCGGGCGCTCTGGTCTTCTGGCCGAGAGTTGGAGCCTTTTGTAGCTTTTGCAAGGAGGCCTGGTGGGCTATTTTGCCCTCTGGAACGAGAGCCGGCCTGCTTGGCAGTTGGGCCACGTCCTTTCAAGGGCTGCGGGGCAAATGGCCCCAACCTCCTGGGAGACCCGGGCACTCGCTCGCCACAGCAGCAGCCTGACCCTGGGGCACAGCAGGACCCCTCCTCTACCTCAGGCCGCCTGTGCTGGAGGGTCCCGAGTGGGACCTCCTCTGGATGAAGGTGGGAGGGAGGAGCCCCCGTGTGCCCCCAGCCTCTCGGCCTGGCCCGCCTTGGCCCCAGCAGCTCCTTTGCTCTTCCAGTTCAGGGGAAACGCCTTAATGGTTGCCCTTTCTGGCCCGGCCCCCCCTTCAATAACGCTCCCCATCTGCTGCCTTAAATGCGTTAAATGATATATATATATTTTTTACACACACACACGAACATATATATATGTATATGTATATATATATGTATATTTGAAGATCTATGGGAGGTTGTGAAGATTTGTGTTTCTACCACTTGTACCATATTGTAAATATCGCCTCTTATTTATCGTCTTCCTCCCCGCGGGAAGGAAAGGCCCCCAAGGGCTGCAGCTCCTTCCCCTCCCCCCCCCACGCTCCCCCTGTATTTGCCCGAAAAAAGAAAAGGGAAAAAAAGGGATTTTTCCAAGCGGAATCTCGGCCTCCGTCTCGCTTTCTTGCTCGCCGGCGCCTCCTCCCCCTCCCCCCCGCGCGCTTCCCGGGCTGCCCCGGGCGGAGGGGCTGAGGGCTGCGGGGGGCCCCGGGCGAGACCCCCGCCGCTGACCGGCGCCTCCCCTCGCCCCCCCAGGCCGAGCTCCGCTGCCCCCGCGGGATGGACGACCAGGACCTGCCCCGAATGGCCGCCGCGGTGCGGGCGCTGCTGGCCGCCGACGGGAGGGGCGGGGCGGCCTAGGGGGAGGGGGCGGGAGGGGCGGCGCGGGGCCCGCCGGGAACTGTGGTCCGCCCCGCCGAGGAACGAAGAGGAGCTGGAGGCCTTCCGGCGCGGTGACGTCACCGGGGGCGCCGCGCGAGTGGGCGGGGCCGAAGGCGGCGGCGGCGGCGAAGATGGCGGACCTGCTGGGCTCGATCCTGAGCTCCATGGAGCCGCCGCCCGGGCTGGACGACCGCGAGGCCCGGCGCGCCAGAGGTGGGTGGGGGAGGGGGCGGGAGGGGAGGGGGGCGAGGGCCCGGGACCCCCCTGCCCCCGCTGAGCCCCTCCGCGGCTTCTCTCCCCGCAGAGCAGAGCGCGCGGCTGCGGACGCTGCAGGAGCAGGAGAAGCGCCAGAAGGCCGCCTTCCGCAAGAGGGTCCGTCTCCCCCCCCCTCCCTCTCCCTCTCCCTCGGGGGCCTGGGCGGCGGGAGGGAGGGAGGCAGGGGGCTCCGGCGGGGTCTCTGACGGCGCTTCTCCCCCAGATGGAGCGGGAGGTCTCGGCCTTCCTGCAGGAGAGCGCGGAGCCCCGGCGCCGCTTCCGCCCCATGAGCAAGATCGAGCGCAGCATCCTGTGAGTGGGGCTGGGGGGGAGGGGAGGGGGCGCTGGGGGGGGAGGGGCAGGAAAACGCCGGCTGACACACACCCCGGGACTCCGCAGGCACGACGTGGCGGAGGTGGCCGGGCTGGCGTCCTTCTCCTTCGGCGACGACGAGGACTCCCGCTACGTGATGCTCTTCAAGAAGGCAAGGGACCCTCCCCCACTCCCCACGCCGCCCCCCTCCCCCCCGCGTCCACGACCCCCCCGTGACCGCCCTCTCCCCCCTTGCCCCCCCCAGGAGTTCGCGCCCTGCGATGAGGAGCTGGAGGCCTACCGGCGCGGGGAGGAGTGGGACCCCCGGCAGGCCGAGGAGCGCCGCCGAATGAAGGTGCGCGGGGGGAGGGGGCGCCGGGGGGGCTCGAGGGGGGCGCCGGGGGCTCCGTCCGGCGTCTGAGGGGGCGGCTGGTGTCCCCCGTTGCTCCCCAGGAAGCGGCGCAGCGTCAGGCGGCGGAGGAGGCGCTGCGCGGGCCGGCCGAGGTGACCCCCCCGAGCGACTACAAGGACAAGTACAGCCACCTGATCGGCAGGGTGGCCGCCAAGGCCGCCGCGCAGGCCATGGAGGCCAACAAGGCCTACGGCTGCGGTGAGCGGGGGAGGGGAGGGGAAGGGGGCGCTGGTGGTGGGGGGAGGGGAGCCCCCTCTGGAAGCCCCTCACTCTCCCTCCTCCTCCCCCCCCAACTGCAGTGCCGGTGGCCAACAAGAGGGACACGCGCTCCATCGAGGAGGCCATGAACGAGATCCGGGCCAAGAAGCGGCTGCGCCAGAGCGAGGAGGAGGCCAAGAGCTCCTAGGGGCGCCCGGTGGCCCTGCTCCAGCCCAGCTCGTGTTGGGGGGGGGATCCGATGGAGACTCTCATCCTCCCTTCCTCTCCCTCCCCCCTCAAACTTCTAGCTAGAATTTGCTTTTTAATGTGGTAAAAAAGCATTTTAAAGGCTGCCTTAGCCAAGCGAGGAAAGGTGGCAAGGGGTGTGCCCACCGGTGGGGAGGGGGTCTGTGTGTGAATAGGCATCCCCCTCCCACAGTTGCCTCCTTTTTCTGCCGATTGAGCTCCTTTATCCAGTTTGGCAGGTCGCTTTTGAGCCACGGGGGGAGTCCCCATCTGGCTTAGTTGTGGGGCTGCAGCCCCCCAGCGCTGCCACCCAAACTCCCCACTCCCATCCCACTTGTCTTGGGGCTGACCTTTGCCCTCTAGGAAGAATCTCCTCCTGTCCCTGGAATATCTGGAGCTGAGCTTCCTTCTCCTTTCATTGCTTAAAGAGTTACCATCAGCTCTACACCTCCCCCCCTACCCGTTGGCCAAGTGCCCCGTTGTTTGGTGTTCGCACAGCTCAGTTGGTAGGAAAGAATGGCCACTGAGAGTGGCCGCTTGGCTTCCTTTGGGGCGGCAGGGCAGACCTCCTGGTCTGCTCCCTTTGGCCGGCTTCAGTAAGTGTGTGTGTGTATGTGTATATAATGCCAGGTTTTTATTCCCTTCTTCCTCCCCGTCCCTTTGTTTTGGGAGCCCACAGACGGAGGGCAGCCCAGAAGCCTGGTTGCAACATCTGGAGGGGGTCTTGTGTACCCATCCCATTAAACTCTTCCTGTCAGTGCTGTCCTTGGTTTGCCTCCAATCCTTTGGGAAGAATTTCATTTGCTCAGGCAAGAGAAACCGGTCGAGGTGCGTCCCACATTGTAGCTTGAGATGAGTGGTGAGCCAGGCCTCTTCAAATTAGGCTGTGGAGGCTGTGCAGCATGGGGTGGGCCTGGGCCCTCGGGGCTTGGGAGGGTGGAGGGCAGGAACTGGGCTTTGAGTCTCACTTTGCTGCCCTCCTGACTGCCCGCAGTGGGGATTCTGAGCTTGGCCTGGTGAACGTGGGACCCTTAGGCAGGTCTAAGAGGCATGGCAGGAAAGCGGGCACAGGTGGGGGGAGCCCAGGCAGCTTCACTCAAGAACGACACACTCAGTGCAAAGTAGTTGGCACAGCAGCCTTTCTATTCAGCCCCCCAGGGTGGAGTTGGGGCGATTTCACAGATCTTTTGTAGGTGGTAAGAGACAGAACCAGGCCTTGAAGGGCGGGGTCCGTTTCGGCAGGCAGAGAGGCGGTTCCACTCAGCCCCCCACCCGGCTCGCAGTCTGGAGCTCTCACTTGGCCAGAGGGTGCCGGAATTTGCGGCCGGCAAACTGCGCTTTATCAGCCAGCTCTTCCTCGATCCTGTGGAAAGGCAGAGAGGCCGTTAGCAGCAGAGACCACCCACCCCCAAGAAAGAGGATAGGGGTGTGTCTGTGGGGGGGGGATTGCTCTCCTCACCTCATCAGCTGGTTGTACTTGGCCAGGCGCTCTGAGCGGCAGGGGGCTCCGGTTTTGATCTACAAACGGAGGGATTGTTTTAGGAGGAGGTCGGGTGCCCCCCAGGGGCCCGAAAGGACAGAGAGGAGGGGACGCCAGTGTCTCACCTGCCCAGTGCAGAGCCCCACCACCAGGTCGGCAATGAAGGTGTCCTCGGTCTCCCCAGAGCGGTGGCTCACCATCACCCCCCAGCCGTTGCTCTGGGCCAGCTTGCAGCTGGAAGAGAAGGGAGGACCTGAGCAAGCAGCCGGAGGTCACCTCCACCCGAGAGACCCCCACCCCGCTTACAGAGGGGACCAAGCCTCCAGCTCGAATCCCCTCGCCCCACCCCCACTCCCACCACGGGACTCACGCCTGGATGGACTCAGTGACGGAGCCGATCTGGTTGACCTTGAGCAAGAGGCAGTTGCAAGCCTTCTGCTCCACCGCCTGCTGGATCCGCTTGGGGTTGGTCACCGTCAGGTCGTCCCCCACGATCTGGATCTGCACCTGAGTCAGGAATTTCTTCCAGGTCTCCCAATCGTCCTGGTCGAAGGGGTCCTCAATGGAGACCACTGCAAGGGAGCAACCGGGAGTCGCACCCCGATACCTTTATGGGCTGAGTGCCCCCCCCTCCGGCCCCTCCTCACCTGGGTAGTTCTTGATGAAGCTCTGGTAAAGCTCGCCCAGCTTCTCCCCAGAGATGTAGCGGTTGGGGTCATCGGGGGACTTGAAGTCCAGGTCGTATTTGCCTTTGCGGAAGAACTCAGAGGCGGCCACGTCCATGCCAATCACGATCTTGTCTGGGTAGCCGGCTTTCTCGATGGCGCTCTTGAGCAACTCCAGGGCTGTGGGGGAGAGGGGAAGACACTGGCTCCTCAGCGAAACGAACCCCTCCCAGTATAAGCAAAGGGGGCAGGTCTGGATTGCAAGAAATCCCCCCCCCCCCCCGTCTGTGCCACTCGGGGAAGCTGGTGGCAAATCCTCGCAAAAGCCAACTGCTAAAGGTGGGCTCTCTGGGGCTCCCCCAGCTCAGTTGTTCCCTTGCAAACATTTCTTTACCCAAAGCAGGTAACATTGGTGCGCTGATGATATTCTCTAGTGTGGTAATGAAACGTCTGCAAGAAAAACACTGAGCCCAGAGGGCCCCACAAGTGAACCCTGACTTACAAATCCTAAGAGGCAAAACGTCAGCTGGCTTGAATATGTGGGTTAAGCCCATAATTTGCATGCGGCAAAAGAACAAATACAAATGGGAATGATTTGCATATGACGAACCAACAAGGGAACGAGAGCGAGAGGCCACTCTGAGTGCCAGGGGAGCGTTTTTGGGGTGGCCCCCAGGTGGAAAATGGGCAGGAAGAAACCAAAGGAGGCGAATCCGTCACTGCCAGTGAGAAATTGACCCGGGGTGGGCTGCGGTGGGGCTGTTCTTAGTTGTTTTACAGTCAAGTAAATTCACGGGGGATTGCTGTGTGTCGCTGATATTGGATGTCTTGTCTCAAGATGCGATTGTGTCTGCTTTTGTATGTCGATGCTGTGGTTGAGAACGAGTCGGGTTGTGTGTGTCTGAACAGAAGCAAAAATTGTGCTGCGGAAGGAAGGTTCCCACCTTCATTATGTTACGTTAAACCTGAGAATGTCAAGAGAAGCAGAAAAGCAAGTTGCAAAAGGGCTCCTTGAGAAGGGGAGGTGAAAGCCCCCCCCCAAGGAATGTGGACTGCATCCAAAGCATGAATGTCAGGAAAGGAATACTTGGGAGGGGATTTGATCCCTGCGTGAAGATTGAATTGCGCACAGGGCGTGTGAACAGGCCGGGAGGGAAAGGGGAGGCAAGCAGGTCCTGGTTGGAAGGTGCCAAGGAGGCCCACAGAAGAGAGGGGGCAGATCTGGAGGACCCGCGGAACGTAGGGCACAAGCGCAGAGTACATGGAGAGCAACAGGGATGCGTGTGTGCGTGCGTGCCCTGTTCATGCCTTTGATAGCTCATTTGCTTGTACTTTGCCTACAGCCACTCCCCCCTCCCCCCAAAAGCAAATGGGGAAAAGATCAATGGTCCTATTGAATATCTGCTGGAGACGGAGCCCAGCGCTGAGGAGGAGGGCAGCCAAGGCAGAGCCGGTCAGCTTCTCCAGTCCCAGGGTTGAGTTTCCCTCCGATCAAGGGCCGGAGCTGGACAGAAAGTTGATCGGGGCATAAAGGCTTGAAAAGAGTTCATCTTTCCAGAACTGGATTAATTGCACCCAAGGTGCCAAGAACTTGCTCCTGGGAGCAGAACATGCACCAGAGGCCGGGACAGCCAATCTCCCAAGAGGCTGGGGGCGGAGGGGGGGGGCTCCTCTGGACATTGGTCAGTAGGTCCAGCATCAATTAGGGGAGATGGTTGCCAAGGGCATAGTGACCGTTCTCAATTCTTTGCAGCTGTGACTTTGGTAGAAGGTGGCACAATCTGTTTATTATCCTGGGACTTTTCGCTTAGCAAGATGAAGAAGGGCTGAGGGCAGTGGAGCTGAGTGGAGACGGAGCTGGTCTATTCAATAGGGTTCATGGAGGGGCATGTCCCTCATTCTGAAGATGATGATTCCACGATGGAGGTTGAATCCCCTTCAGGGCATGTACCCACAGGAGACTGTCAGGGATGCTTTCAGCTGGATCCCTGCTGACAGCGGGGTGGACTTCATGACTTCTGGGAACCCTCCCAACTCTAGGATTCCGTCACCCGGACCCCCAGGAACCCCTGGGGGGAAAAATGGGTTTCCTCTTTCTCCACCTACTCAGCTCAGGCAGCAAAGGCTTTCCTAAATTTGTTTGCTTAAATCAGGGGTGTGCAACCTTGGCAACTTTCTGTGGACTTCAACTCCCAGAATTCCAGAGCCAGCTTTGGAATTTGGCTGTGGAATTCTGGGAGTTGGCGTCCACAGGTCTTAAAGTTGCACACCCTTGGTTTGGAATTACTTTTTTGTAATGTTACAAAACATGAATTACTTTTAGGGAACTTGTGTTAGGGGTGAAAATCTTTTCTGAATGCCCCTTGGGTGAAAGGGCAGGAGACAGGCGGGGGGCTGGGCCCCTTGACCCTTGCTCCAACCTGCTCCCCCCATCCCATGAAGCCTGCATCCCCACCCAGCCAAGGCTCCGGTTAGAGCCCACGAGGTAATTTGGCCCCGGCACACAAAGGCCAAGGGGTGCGGGGTGTGTGTGTGAAACACAATCCTTGTGGCAGCAGCATCCAGCTGACAGCAGCCTGTCGTGAGAGAGGGGAATACGCCTGCCTCCACATATCCTCCCCCCCAACTCCCTCACCTTCATTGTTCTCCAGGATGTTGGGGGCGAAGCCGCCTTCGTCCCCCACATTGGTGGCGTCCTTCCCATACTTGCTCTTGATCACGGCTTTCAGGTTGTGGTAGACCTCGGCCCCGATGCGCATGGCCTCCTTGAAGGTGCTGGCCCCCACCGGCAGAATCATGAACTCCTGCATGGCCAGCTTGTTCCCCGCGTGGGAGCCCCCGTTGATCACGTTGAAAGCCTGGTTGGGTGGGGGGCAAGCAGGTGCTGACCCCTCGGACTAGCTGCGGAAGAGCTGGGGGTCTGCCCCATGTCCTGGCAGAGCTCAGCTCTTGGGAAGCCTTTCCGCCCCCAGGAAGACCCACAGAAGCTCCTGTCTTGCAAGAGCCCCATGAGCTGAGGCTGCTGAGCCCCCTCCTCTCTCTCCCCTCATCTGGCCCACTCACCGGCACTGGCAGGATGAGCTCCTTGTTCCCAGCAAGATCCGCGATGTGGCGATAGAGGGGGACCCCCTTTTCGGCCGCCCCAGCCTTGCACACGGCAAGGGAGACCCCCAGGATGGCGTTGGCCCCAAACTTGGCTGTGAAGGCAAAAGGGTCAGAAGTGAGCTCCAGCCCAGCCTCAGGGTAAGGCTTCTCTGCCCGGGGGGGGGGGGGGAGAGACAGGGGAGGTCTTATGCATCCCCCACTTACATTTGTTCTCCGTTCCGTCCAATTCAATCATGACACGGTCGATCTTTTCCTGCTCAACAACGCTAATTTTCTGCCAAGGAAAGAAAAATGGATTATCTTCAGGAAATACCAAAATGTGGAGCCACAAAATGACGAAAAGATGCCAAGCTCCCTATTTGGTCCTTAAAATTTAGTAAAAAGTCCCTTTTGGGAAGAGAAATGGGGACAGAAGGCGACTGCAGCTCTGCAGCATTCCTACCCCCACCCACCCGAAAAACACAGAATCCCACTGAAAGCCTCCTGCTCCAGGGTGGTCACATTCCCCTCCCCCCAATCAACAAGGGGCACTCTGAGGTGGGGGTGGCTTCTTTAGAAGAGCAAGGGAGTCAAGGGACAGCATCAGCTGGAAGCCACCAGCAGTCAGGCCTTGGAGGGAGGCAGCAGAGTCTTTGGGACCTCCACCACAGGACACACGCGCACACACACACACACACACACACACACACCTGGCAGGGCTGCTGCCCAAGACTGGCATGGTTCTCCCACCCCCCCACTCACCTTCTCAATCAGGGCTGGGGCAATTGTCTTGTTGATGTGCTCCACGGCCTTCAACACCCCTGGGGGAGAAGCAACCAGCATTAAGGGGGGTGTCACCAGAAGCATGCAGGAGAGGACCAGGCCTCCTGGGGGCAGCAGCAGGAGGGATGCCCCATACTAAGCGGAGGGCAAAGAGCTCCTGTCATGGAGAATGGACAGAGGATGCCCACCAAGGGGGCACCAATGCCCCCCCATTCTTCCTTCTGCCTCCCCCCAATAAGGGCGGCTTCATCCTGTCAGAGCCTTCCCATCCTCCTGCATTCGTTTCCTCCCAAGGGTGGGGGTTGGCCAGCCCCACAGAGGCTTTGGAGAGGGGAGTCTCATCCTCCCATTTTTCCCCTTACCTTTGCCCAGGTACCTGGCTTTGTCTCCATCCCGCAGCTCCAGGGCTTCGTAAATGCCGGTAGATGCCCCACTGGGCACTGCAGCCCGGAAGCGACCTGCTCGAGAGAGACGGGGTCAGCAGGCCCCAGGCCCACTTTTTGCAAGGGGGGGCATCCAGACCTCCTTCCCCGCCCTTCCAGGTACCTTTGGCCGTGTGAAGGTCCACCTCCACCGTCGGGTTCCCCCGGGAGTCGAGGATTTCACGGGCATAGATCTTCTGGATTGACATCCTGCAGGGCAAGCGAGGGCGGGCATGAATGGTGGCTTCATCCCCTCCAGCTGCCCATCCCCGTTTGTGCGGAGCCAAAAGCCGGCTCGGTCCCTGTGCTGATGGGTGGGTGGTGGGTGGGTGGTGGGCCGGAGGTGGAAGGAAGGGCACAGCTGCCAAGACTAAAAATAGCCCCCAGCCCTTCGCTTCTCCTCCTGCCCAGCTGGGTCCGACCTGCCAGGGGCAGCTGCAGGCGACACCAAGAGGGTCTCTGTGATCCCCCAAACGGAGGAGGGGGCTGTGCAAAGGCCCCACCTGGGGATGTGGAAGACCTGCAGGAGGCCAGAAGTGGGGCTCCCAGGAGAGCCGGGAGGAGGAGGGGGCCTTTCTCTGGGGGGCTCCCAAATGATGTCTGCACAGCCAGGAATTGCGCTCCCCGCCCCCCCCAGCTCCCTCTGGGAGAACAGAGCTGGGAGCCGATCCCTGTCCAGCTATGCCCCCCCCCCCCGCTGGAGAGACCCCAGGGCAGGCGAGTGCTGCTGCCTGCAGACCTGCCCCTCCCCCCCAGATACCCCCTCCCCGGTCCAGGGCTCACTTGCGCGGGATCGGGGCTGGCTGCACCGGAGCTGCTGGCAGTGGCGGGGGCGACCGGAGCCGACCGGCAGCCTTTATGGGCTCCGCCAGGCCCGCCCCCCCGGCCGCGGTTTAGGGACCATCGGCAAAGGGCGGACGGGCGACGGCGACCAAAGGCAGGGCGAGGCTCCCCGGCCCGAAGGCGGCCGCCTCGCGAGCACTCCCGGGCGGAGCAGCCCCGCCTTCCTGCCCGGCATCTCGGCTTCGGCGCCGGCTCAGCCCAGGCGGTCGGGGACACCGGGCAGGCGGCGGGGCGAGTCCCCTCTGGCCCCGGGCGGCAAAGGGCGGCTCTCTCGGCCTTGCCGGGGACGCTTCGGAGCGGGGAGGCCCTAGCCCCGTTCGGCCACTTCGCGCCGCTCCCTGGGCGCCCGGCCAGCGTCTTGGCCTAAATTTAGCCCCGCGAAAGGTCGGCGGCTCCCTCCAAGCAGCCGCTTAAAGGACAGGCGGCAACTTGAGGAGCCGCGGCCGCTCAGCTTTCAGCCCGGAATGCCCCCCGACCCCCCCCCACTTGGCGGATGGGGGCAGCTGGGGGGAGAGGCGGGGAACCTGAGGTGGGGGGGGCTGCACCGGGTGCATTTCCGCCTGTCTGGGGCAGAGCAGAAGGCGGCCCTTCGGGGAAGGCAAAGGAAAGGAGGCACGGGGCACAGAAACATGGGGGGGGGCGCAGAGGGAAGAAACGGGGGGGGGACGGGTGTCTCCGCCCCCCACTTGGAAGATATTGGCTGGGGCTTGCATTCCAAGGCCGGCTGGAAGATACTGGTGGGGGGTGCGGCATTTTGGGAGTCTTCTGGATGGGGTGGGGGGCAAATTTGCAATGCTCTGGCCAGTTGTAGGATTGCAAATCGGGAGTGGATCTCCTGAGCCTCTATTCCTCTTCTTGCTCCCTACGCCCCCCCCCCATCAGTGCCCTGTTGAGGAGCATCTGCCTGCCCCCTGCTGGCCCCTCTTCAGTTTCGTCTTGACAAGAAGCCTGGGGGGGGGCGGTGTTTTGGCGCCTCCCGTCAAGCAAGCCCCTCCCCCGTCCTTCCCCCCCCCACCCCCCGGGCTAGGATCCCTTCTGTGCCCCCCGGGCGCTGCTCAGATCTGTGGGTTCTAGAGTGCCAGCCTCCCCTCCCCCACACCGGGTGCGTGTGTGTGACGCGTTCAAGAGGCTGAAGCGTGCAAAGGTAGAGCAGGAGAATCCCGTCGTCAGGCGTCTTTGCTCAAGAGGGCAACTTCTTGCTTTATGTTACATTTTTTATTTCAGCTTTTTCAAATTATGTCATCTCATATGGACCTTTGAGTCTTTTACGACTGAAGGGTTTTAAAAAAGGAGTTAAATAAAATAAACGTAATTCTTATATCCTCCTTGGTGTCCAGCCGGTTCGTGAAAGATGACCGACAGCGACCAGTTTCCTCCCTGGGCGGCGAGTCGTTCGGTGGCTCCTGAAATTGCGGGTGGGCCTGGCACCGCCCGGTGTGGGTGGGAGGGGATGGTCAAAGAGAGGGTCTCCCTACTCAGGAAAGCAAGGCAGAGCAAGCAACCCCCACCCCGTGCCCCACCCACTCAGCCATTACCCAGAAAGTCACTGAATGCCTGTTGGGAAAGAACCAGAGGGAGACGCTGCCCAGGCCTCCTGGGAGGAGCAAAGAGCCCCAGGAGCCCCTCCCCATCCTGCCTGGCATCAGCACACTGCCCTGGATCAACCACCAGAGGGCACCCACTGCTGCCCCCGCAAAGCCCCCTGCCCAGCCATTCAGCCCCTGCCTGGAGCGGTCTGGCCTGTGCCCATGGAGTCTCCCCTGGCATCGCCTGCCTGGTTCAACACACACAGGCAGCCCTGGGCGCTTTCAGGGTGCAAGTTTCTGGATGCATCTCACTCACCCCCACCCCCACCCCCACCCCCACCCGTTCTGTGTGTGGCTGGCTGTTGAAACTTAGTTTGGTGGCCGAGTTCCAGGTTTGCCTCAAATGGGGGGGGGATAGAGAAACAGTCGGGAATTTCCAAAACTGAACATTTAATTGATGCTCCCTGCTCGAGCTGCTGTTTGTGCTCCTTTTCCTTCCTCTTACTCCGTACTGGATTTTTGCTTTTGGCATTATTTTATTTTGGGCTGCTTGAAGGCCTGCTGGCTGCCATTGTTCCTCCAGGGCAGGGGACTCCACGTGCCCTTAAGAGTCGAGGCCCAGGCGGCCGGCCCGTGCCTTGGTGCCACCCACCTTAGTGCTTCTAAGCAAAGCAACCACAGGCATGTCAAAAGTTCCTGCCTGAGTCAGAGTCTGGCAGTTTCTAGAGGGAACCGCTTTGGCGGCTGACCTGGTGATTTGTTCCTGTTCTTTGGGCCCCTTCCGAGGCTCCATCCCGTCCCTTGCGACACTCACCTGCTGGGCTTTGTGGTCCTTGGCCGTTCCGCTCTTCTTCCCCTTTTTGGCTGCCCCGCCCTGCAGCCCTCGAGACCTGTACGTGAAGCCTCCCAGGATCAGCTGTGCCCCCCATCCTAGCCCCCATTGTGACATCTCAGCCCTTGCCCCCTCCCTGTTGCTAGGACGCCACTGCAGCAGTTTGCAGCTGCCCCTCTGGGGTCAGGACTCCCCATATCCCCCAGACCCCAATCCGCTTCCTGGCCTCCTTGAGTTCTGGATCCCCCTCCCCTCCCCCCCTTTTGCAGCAAGGAGGCAGATCTCCGGCGGCCCCGCCAAACACCAGGATTCAAACCCAGGCCATCCACACACCAGCAGGCTGGGCAATGGGGCTCTTTCCTGCTGCACCGCCACCATGCCCTTCTCTAGCTGGCCACAGGCTGTTTAAGGGCAAAGGGGCACCAGAAGATCGGAGGGCTCGTGCCTGCAGTAGGGACGTTTCCACTCTCGCCTCCAGTGGGGCTGTTGGGCTTTTGACATTTTGAAACGCTGCCTCGAAGCCAGGCGGCTAAACGGAAGTGAGCCTCCAACACAGCAACTGATGCAAGCAGCTTGTGGTTTTTATTTAGGAGGCAGGCAATGTTTGGTGAACGCCGTTTGTTCATTTCCAAAAAGACTCGGTGGAAAAGTCCAGAATTGCACCCCACGAGTCAAACCCCAAGGTCTACTTCATTGGAGGGGGGTCCTTTGTGGTGCCAGGAAAGTCCTGCCCCTTCTGGGAATCCAGGAGATGCAAATCAGATTGCAGCCCTCTTCCTGGGAGGGGCACAAAAGCCCCTTCTTGTACCCAGGGAAGAAACAGGCAGTGGTGCACTCCGGCTTCCCCCTAAACCAGGTTTGTTCATTCACCATTTAATTAAACCAGGATCAATGTCCAGTTGAGGACCTTGCAGTGTTAAGACTGCCAATAAAGGAGAATATATATTATTATTATTATTATTTATTATTATTTATTCAATTTATATACCGCCCTTCTCCTAGTGGACTCAGGGCGGTGCACAGCCAAAACTAAAATACATAACAATACAAAATTTAAAATTAATTAAAAGAATTATATACTTTGGCCCGAATTAAAACAGTGCGAATTAAAACCCATTAACAAATTAAAACTAAACAATTAATAACCATTAAAAAACTAAAAAAGGGGGCGGGGTTCACGCCAGCCCTGCTTGCTGGAAAAGAAGAGTTTTCAGGGCACGGCGAAAGACCCGGAGATCCGATATCCTTATCTCCGGGGGCAAATCGTTCCAGAGGGCGGGGGCTGCCACAGAGGAGGCCCTCCCCCTGGGGGTCGCCAGCCGACATTGCCTGGCCGACGGCACCCTGAGGAGTCCCTCTCTGTGGGAGCATACTGGTCGATGGGAGGCTATAGGCGGCAGAAGGCGGTCCCGCAAATACCCAGGTCCTATGCCATGGAACGCTTTAAAGGTGGTAACCAACACCTTGAACCCGGAAGACCACTGGAAGCCAATGCAGCTCACACAGGAGAGGTGTCACATGGGAGCGACCCCTCGCTCCCATAATCCCCCGCGCGGCCGCATTCTGCACCAGTTGGAGCCTCCGGGTGCTCCTCAAGGGGAGCCCCATGTAGAGAGCATTGCAGTAGTCCAGGCGGGAAGTGACGAGCGCCTGAGTGACCGTGCATAAGGAGTCCCAATCCAGAAAGGGACGCAACTGGCGAATCAGGCGGACCTGATAAAAAGCCCCCCTGGCCACGGCCGTCATATGCTCTTCTAAAGACAGCCGTGCATCCAGGAGGACACCCAAGTTGCGAGACCTCTCCGTGGGGGCCAATAACTCGCCCCCAATAGCCAGCGATGGCACCAGCTGGCTATATCGGGACGCCGGAAGCCACAGCCACTCGGTCTTGGAAAGGTTGAGTCGGAGCCTGTTCCTCCCCATCCAGACCTGCACGGCCTCCAGGCACTGGGACATCACTTCAAGGGCATATATAGCTCAGGGGTGAATTAAGGGGATCCCTGGTGATCTCTGAACTGGGTTTCTTTTTTTTTGCAAACGTTTCATGACCCAACTAGGTTATATCATCAGTGCTAGAAAATGTTACTGCTAACTCTGATGATGTTACTTAGTTTGGGTCATGAAAAGTCTGCAAGAAAAGAACCAGCTCAGAGAGTACCAGGGAGCCCTCCGTTAGGACTGCAGAAGGCTGGTGGCAGATCTGATGGCCCGGTGGGGTTTCCTCAGGCAGGAGGGCAGTTGAGGGGGGCAAGGAGGGTGCTGGCCTCGCCATCTCCTCTGATAATGAGGTGGAGCACCTGGGCCCCGGTAAGGCCCAGCAAGAGGATCCTGCAGAAGCTCCCCCTCCCCCAGGTCAGCTGAGTGGGACATGAGGGGCTGCAGACAATCTCTGACACGCTCTGGGCTCCAAGAAAGCCTCCAGGCTGCTAGCAAAGTGCCCCACAAATCCTTTGCCAGCCAGCCGGGACTTGGTGGGCATCGCAGGGAGGGCCTGCCCAGCACCAGCCCTGCAGTGGCAGACAAAGCAGCTGCCTCCCAGGCGCCCTTCCCCTCCCGCCCCCCCGGGGGTCCCGGCAGCCTTTCCCAAGGGCTGACCTCCACTCACAGCCGCAAGAGGGGCTGAGCCGGGGAGGGGGAGGGGATCACACCAGAAAGGGTCCCGCGGCCCCAGGTGCTCCCCACACACGGCCCCCGCCCCCCCCCCGCCAGAGAAGGCGAACCTTTGCAGGGCCGCCGCCTCGCCCGCCGGACAACCTCCCCGCCCCCTCCTTCCATTCGGAAAGCCAGTTCCGATCGGGCGCCCCCCACGGCCGCCCGCTGCCCCCTCCGCCTCCCGGGCCTCCTGGGGCAGCCAGTCCGCGGCGGGGCGGGGGGGGAGCCCAGGCTCGGCTACGGCTGAGGGACGAGCAGAGAGGCCGGCGCCCCCTCCCCCCCCTCCGCCTCCCCCCCTCCCCCCGGGCCGCGCTCCCCAGCGCCAGGAATGGAGGGGAGGAGCGCCTGCGCGGCCCCGCCCCCCGCTTCCTCCTCCTCCTCCTCCTCCTCCTCCTCCTGCTGCTGCTGCTGCTGCTGGTCGGGCGCTCGGCTGCCTCCTCCAGTCCTCGGCGCAGTCCGCTCCTGAGCTGCTCCCCGACGCCTCGCCCGGCGCGCCAGGAAAGCCCCGCGGCGACCCCCGCCGGCCCCGCTCCTCCGCCCGGCCCCGCGCCCGCCGCCCCCGCCGCCGCCTCGCCCCGCTCCTCCGGCGCCCCAGCCGTCGCGCCTCGCTCGCTGCGGCCATGAGCGGCTGGAGCTGCTACATCGACAGCCTGATGGCCGACAACACCTGCCAGGACGCGGCCATCGTGGGCTACAAGGACGCGCCCTCCGTCTGGGCCTCCGCCCCGGGCAAGACCTTCGCCGGCATCACGGTGAGCGGCGGCCGGACCGCGGCGCTTCCGCTTCCTCTTCCGCCGCCCCCGCCGGGCCGCCTTTGTGCCGCCCGCGGGGCTCCGCTCGGCTCTCCGGCCCCGGCTCGGCTCCGGCCGGGAAGCTCCAGGGGCGGCGGTGGGGGGGGTGGGGGTCGGGCCCAGCGAGGGGGGGCCGGGCGGAGGGCGGGAGGCGCCCCCGGAGAGAACTTCCCTGCCGCGCCCCTCTCCGCCCCGCCCCCCGCGGGCATGTGGCGCCCCTCGCCGCTTCCGCCGCCGCCTGCAGGGCGCTTCCCGGGACGGGCGGGCGGGCGGGCGGGAGACCCAGGCCGCGCTGCCCTCTCGGCCGGGCCCTCCCCGCCCTCCCCTGGTGCCACGTCCCCACGGCCGCGGCTCGGCCCTCCTGGTGCCCCGGATCCCCGTCTCGGCGCGAGGGAGAAGCCGGGCAGCCCCGCGGCCTTCCCTCCCTCCCCTGCCGGCTTCCCCGGGCGGCGCCAGGCGAGGCGAGGGCGGCCGGGAGGCTCCGTCACTCGGCTTAGCGGAAGGGCGAGCGGGGGGAGGGGAGGCCGGAAGCGCCGCGTCTCGGGGGCTCCCGCGGGGGAGGGCGGCCTGGCGGGGCTCGGGGCGGGAGGGGATGGAAGCGGCCTTCGCAGACTCCCCGGGGGCCTCCGCCTTGCGCTTCCGGGCCGCCCTTCCCGCCCCGTGGCCGCTTGCGGGGAAGCCCGGCCGCCGCTCTCCGGCAGCCCCGCGGGGCGCTTCGTGTCGGGCGCCGAGCCTGGAGCGGTTGGGGGTCCCGCCGTCCCGCCTGGGCCGCTTCTGCTTGCGGGGAGGGCCCGGCTGAGGGAGTCGGGAGGCCTCGGGGACTGACCGGCGCCCGCTTCCCTCCTGCAGCCCGCGGAAGTGAACGTGCTGGTGGGGAAGGACCGCAGCAACCTCTTCGTCAACGGGCTGACGCTGGGCGGGCAGAAGTGCTCCGTCATCCGGGACAGCCTCCACATGGACGGCGAGAGCACCATGGACCTGCGGACAAAGAGCACCGGCGGGGCCCCCACCTACAACATCACGGCCGCCATGACCAACAAGAGTGAGTCAGGGAGGGGGAGGGGCGGCCGCAGCTGCCCGGCTTGCCCCGCTGGGAGGGGCCGCATTCCTTCCCTGCCCGCAGCTGTGAGGGGGGCTGGGGGGGGCAGGGGAGCAGACAACTGTGGCTTAAGGCAGCCCCGTCTTCCGGCCCAGAAGGGCCATAAATCTGGCTCGGGGCCAGCCCGTGGGGGAGGGGGGCAGAGGAGCTTGGACTTTCCAGACCCAGGGGGTTCCTTGGGGGGGGCATCCCATGGCTGTAGCCGATCAGAGCCCATTGCCCCCCCCCATTACCTTTCCCCTGCCTAGTTAAACCAATGCTGCATTCCAGACCCTCCGCTGCGCCCTGCATCTGTGTAGGTCCCTAAATGGAACGGCTCTAATCTTCCTGGGCACCCGGTTTCTTTAACTCCCCCGCCATAATCGGTGACCACCCCCCAGCCCGTATTTGGCAGAGGACTCGCTTGGGGGGGGAGGACTCTCTTGCCTGGCTTTGCCACTGACAGCTTCTCTCCCCCCTGCAGCAATCGTGCTCGTGATGGGCAAGGAGGGCATTCATGGCGGTTGCATCAACAAGAAGTGTTACGAGATGGCCAACCACTTGCGGCGGTCGCAGTATTGACCCGCCTGCTGGTCCCATCTGTGGTACTACTGATGGAACGGTGTGAGGATGTCCAAGACGGCAGCGACCGCCCGGGGCGCCCGGCCTTGCCACTGCGGGACCAACCCCGGCACACGATCGCCGCTTATTCCAACTTTTCCTGCTCACAGCCTCTCCTTCCTCCTCCGCTTCTCCTGTTTTTTTCTAATGCCCCCACTCTGCCCCAAACCCCCCTCCTGCCCTCCATTTCTTTTTTGCCATTTTTTTTCTACCACAAATCCTTATTGCTGCCAAATTTTCTGGTTGTTACAAGGTGTAGCTTTTTTGACGAAGAAAACTATATTGGAACAAGAAAAAATAAAAATGAATTGAATTCTAACATGGGAGTTTCTCTGAACGTGGCGAGCGTGTTTCTCTCTCCCCCACTCCCCGGGTCTCCATCCCCTTGGACCTGCCCCCCGAGAGCAGGCCTGGAAAACAATGGTGAAGCCATCGGGGCTGGGACAGAAGCCTGCTTGTTTGTGCAGACAATGAGGGAGCTGCCCTCCAGCTCTGGCTGCAGAACAGGTCACTCTCTGTGGTCAGTTCAAAGAAGCCGGATGGATGAGGAGAGCCGGCCCTAGCCAGGAGCCAGAGGTGTTTTGCTCCCTGGCACTGGGAGCTGCTTGGATGGCATTCCCGGCCCTCTTGTGCGGCTGACCTGGCAGGCCGGGATTGAGCCCTCCTGCAGCCACACTGCTCCCAAATACGCAGCCAAGCCAGGTGTGTGGCCATAGCCCCCCCTCCCTTGCCTGTTCACTAGCACCCTTCTCCCTTTCCCCCCCCCTCCACACACACACTTGGAGGGAGGGCTTTGTCTCCTCTCTCCAAATTTGCTCACACCAGTTTCATTTGCTAAAGAAAAAGGGACGCAACAGACGGTAAATTGTATTTTTATTGATTGACTGGAGGGCTGCCTGCTCCTTCCATCTTCCCTTTGCCCTTGCACAGGCTGTGGCCCCCCTCCCACTGCTGCCCATTGGCAGAACCTGCCCAATCAGTTGGAAGTTGCTAAAAGTAAAAAATCCCCACCCCACCCCCGGGGTTTGGCAGCAGCCAGGGTGGCAGCAGCATGGTGGGAAAATTTTGGTGGGGGGGGGTTTCTCACCCCCCCTTTTCTGAAGGGCTGCTCTCTGTGGGAAAAGGGGGTCGGTTGGCACATAAGTGGTCCAGCCGAGGAAGCTAGGCCTGCACAGCAAAAGGGGTAGGGATCAAGGCCCTCTCCCCCAGGCTCTTAGGAAGCTGCTCCAGGCCCTCCTGCTTGGCAGTGTACCCAGAAGTGCAGGAGGCCTGGATTGTGTCTGCCCCCCCCCCCCGCAAGAACGCTGGCTGGCAGAGGGCTGGGAGCAGCCCAAAGAGGGGCGATCTGGCGCCCAGGGTGCTTGCCACATGTCCTGCCAGGCTCAGCCGCCCACTGCTGCTTCTCTTGTGAAGACCTCCGTCTTCTACACCACACAAAGGGGGTGGGTGGGTGTGCAAGAACTAGGACCTTGCACTGCAAAGTGACAAATCCTGGAAGCCAGCCGGAGTGCCTTTCCCACCTGCACTGAGAGGAGGGGGCTTGCCTGCCCCCAGGAGGCAGGGTGAGAAAGGGCTGGGGCTGGGGCAGTGGCCTAGACCAGCAGCTGGTTCTGTGGGGGAGGACTGGGGGGCGCCTCCTCCCCACCCTCAGCCAGGAGCCCCTGGGGGCTGGAGGGCACTGACCGGGCCATGCTGCCAAAGCAGGGGGGAGCCACGGCTGTGCTGGGTGAGGGGCGCAACAAGGGGGTGCGCTCAGAATCATCGTCCTCTTCCTCCTCGTGCCCCAAGTCCAACGGCCCCACCTCACTCTGGGCAGGCACGGCCGGATCGCTGCCCTCTTCCCCTTCAGAGTCCGAGTCCTCCGGGGACCGGATGACCCGCTGCTTGCAAACCGGGCAGGTCTTCTTGGTTTGGGTCAGCCACGGATCCACACACTTGCAGTGGTAGGCTAGAGAGGATCAAAGGGTTCCAGGCTCACCCCCGTCCTCCACTGTGCCGCCCCACCAACCTTCGGCCCTCAGCCAGCCTGTGGAAAGCGGATGCTGGCCACCTCTGGCCAGGCTGGCCGCAGAGCCACCCCCTTGGGCAGACCACCGGCCAGCCCTTGGCTCACCGTGGGAGCACGGCAGGATTCGCAGCCTGTCCCCATCTTCGTACTCTTCCAGGCAGATGGCGCAGACGTCATACTCGTCCCCTGGGAGGAAAAGATGGGGGGCATCAGCCCCCCCAGCCATTTAGGGGCTCTTCCCCATTGCAAACGCCTGTGCCCAGAGTGCTCACGGGCGCCACTGGGCGGCCAGAGACTGGCGCAGGTTGGCCGGCAACCCTCTTGGGGCCAGGGAAGGGCACCCGGGAGTCTGGGGGCGGCCCCCGAGGGACCCCGGGAGGCTCTGCGCCCAGAGGAGGCCGGGCAAGGGGAGGAAGGGGAGCCCCGCGATCTTCGCGCGAATTTGCGGGCCACGAAAACAGGAAGCCGAGCTGGGCGGCTCGCAGCGGCCGCGAAGGGAAGTGGTCGGCGGGCGCCTCGGCGGAGCTCCAAAGAGCCGCGCGCCCGGCCTTATAAGGCAAGAGCTGCGCTGCGCTGGGCGGCCGCCGCTTCCTTCCTGCCGCCCGACGCCGCCGGCCCCGCCCGGAAAAGCCCCTCCCGGCCCCCGTTCATCCCGCGGAGGGCAGAGGGGCGCAGCCCTCCCGCTGCCTCGCCTGGCCGGGCCGGCGGCGTTCGGGAGGGGAAGGGGGGCGGAAGGGTCTGGCATGGAGCAGCAGCAGCACCGGAGACCCCCTCCCGCGCCCTCGGCCAAGGCGGCGCCCCAGCGGCCCCTGCCCGCGAGGCTCCCCGTCGGGAGGCCGGTCCGGTTGTCTCCGAGCGAGCCTCCCTAAACCTCGGAGCACGTGGCCCCGCGGATTCCGCTGGCTTGGATCCACGCAGGGTTTTTCCGCGGCTAGAACAGGCTTTATTAGCGCTCCAAATTAAGCGGAGCAGGGAAGCGGGGGGGGGGGTTCTCCATGTGGAGGGGGTCCCGGGGAATGGGGTGCCGACTGCGCCTTCCTGGAGGCTCCGTGGAGCCCTGGCTGCTGGGAAGGGCCAAGGAGCCCCTCCAGGCACGCCGAGGCTTGCTCAAAGCCCCCCCCCCAGATCAAGGTCTTGCGGGCCCAAGATAAGGGGCGGCTCACAGAAGTGGTCGGCTGAATGCGATCCTCGGCATTCAGACCCCCCTCCTCCCCCAACCCAGGATGGGACCCGCCTCTCTCTGCACCGGCCTCCAGGGCAGAAGCCTGGGACATGGCAGCCCCTCCCCCAAGCATGAAAAGGGAAGAAAATGCGGGGGGGGGGGAACTGCAGTGCAGGGCTGGAGGGGAGCCAGGTGGGGCCCCCTCTGGCTGGGTCATCTGACTTCCCCTTCAGCCCTCCCCCCCCGCTATTTTGGGTATGCAAGGTGAGTGGAGGGAGGCAGGCCCCTCTTTCCCTCCCCCCCAGGACCCCCCCCCCTGACCTTTCTTGTACTTGTGCAGGGGGATCTTTTTCAGCTGCTCCTTGGACAGACGGTCCTTCCGCAGCCTCTTCCGATGTTGGATACACCGAACAATCTGCCACACAGGGGGGGGTTTGCCCAGATTCAAATCTTATTGCAGTTGGGGGGGGGATGGAATGCACACACAGATTCTGGAGAGCAGATCAGAACTGAAGCCTGACAGGATCACCACCCTGGTTGTCTCGCTATACAACCTGGCCCTGGCGAGTTGTTTGGCTGCACATTCTGCATTCTGGACTGTGGGGAAGGAGATGCTGCAGGGGGCTCCGGTGAATTGTGCAGAATCAAGAGCCAGAAGCTCCCCCCTCGGCCTCCCCTGTGCCGGACCCCAGCGGCCCCTCACCAGGATGGTGCACATCACGGCAATCACCACGCCCACCACGCCTGTGAAGGGAATGAGGTAGTAGCCCAGCGGGAAAATGTACTCAGGGATCAGGACGACGTGGCCCCTGCGGAGGAAGGGAGGCAGAAGCGTTAGGCCCCTGGGGGACCAGAGGGCAGAGATCCCTCCCCCCCTCCCTTCTGGAAAGATTCCCAAGCAGACCCAGCCTGAGAAAAATGGTCCCAGCTGCATCACACAGCCCCCCCCATGGCCAGAAAGGGGTTGGGGGCAGCTTCCCCCTTAGAGTCCCACAGTCTGAAGGCTCAGCAGAGGCTGCCGAGGATGCCTCTGCAGGAACTTCAGCAGGATCTTAACCGGCTCCCTTTCACCCCCCAAGCCAGAAGCCCCAAACCACACATCCCTGTGCAACTTTCTAAATTTCGCCTTGCAGCCGCCATGACTACATCCAGTCTCGGTGCCCTCGTTCTTTGCCCGTCATTCCAATGTCGGAGCCCCGCGGTGAGCCCTCTCAAATACGGGCTGGGATGCCAGAGCCAGGCCAGTTGCGGGGAGCCCCCGTCCTCCCCTGCGGGGAGCCCCCGTCCTCCCCTGCCTCGCGCCGTGCCAGAGGGCCTACCCTCTCTCGTAGGTGAAGAGGCTCCGCAGGTAGGTGGCTGCTGTTTCACCCGTGAAGACAGAGGGGACGGTGATGTGCCTGCGCAGCTGGTCTGGAGAAGGAAGAGGGGCAGTCAGGGGGGGAAGGAGCCGGGGGGACCCCCAAGGCCCAGAGCAAAGCCACCCGCCTCCACTCACCGTCCTCCCAGACCATGTTCAGCAGGTCATCCGAGCCAACGTTGTGCACAATGACGCCCAGGAAGCCGGCCTGCTGAGCATGGTAGACCTGCCAGGAGACACGGAAGGGGCTGAGGCGGCTCCCCCAGTGCCTCTTCTCCAGAAGCTGCCCTGGCTCTGTCCACACACGGGGTGGGGGCAACCCGTCTCGCGGGCCCAGGGCTTTGGCTTGTCCTGTGCAGCATGGAAATCCCAGCGAAGGGGTTTGCCCCTCCCCACCCCCATCCCCACCTTAATGTCAAAGCTGCAGTTGAACCGCCGGACGAGGGCGATGAAGACACTGCTGTTGGACGGAGGCGCCTGGAGGGGCAGGCAGGCGTTGGCCGGCCTGGCTTCCACTAGAAGACCCTGCAGGGGAGGCAGGCAGCTCAGGGAGGAGGGAGGGGGCGCATAGAGGGAGGGATGGGTCTCCACCTGCCCAGATACCCACCACGAGTCCTTCCCGGGGCAGCGGGAAGCCAAAAACGGCTGGCAGGTCAGAGAACTCCATGCTGGTATTGTGGTCCGATACCTGAGGAGGGAGGAGGGAGTGAAGGGGGCAGAGGCAGAGTCCAGTCACTCCTTAGGTGTGCTGGCTGCAGCTGTGGGCCCCTTCCACCCCCTTAGCAGCCCCAGGGAGCCGATCTTTAGACACTCCCCACCCTGCCATTCCTCTCCTCTCCAGCCCAGCTGTTTGGGCACCAACCAGCCCCTTCGTGGTAGGGAAGCAGCACCAGGAGGCTGAAACGCCACCAGGAGGCCATCTTACCAGTGGAGCACTGCAAGGGCCTTGCCATGGTCCAAGCGCCCTCTAGTGGCGGGAGCCAGCACTTCAGGAAAGGGCAGGGAAATGAGACCCACCAGAGACCCCAGGCTGTGCTGAGTGGGGGGAGCTCACCGCGTGGATGTAGCCCTTTGCGGCCGGCAGCTCCCACAACAGGCAGACTGGCAGGACGAGGGCCGCCGCAGCTGGCAGGAGGTGCCTGGGCTGCATCCTGAAGCGTGGGGGGCAGTCGGAGCTCCTAGGAGAATGTGGCAGAGCCCGTCAGGCAAAGGGGCTGCTTCTTGCCCCAAGCTCACTCAGGCAGGGAGGTGCCCGCCAGACCAGCCGGGCCCTGAGCCCCACCAGGGACTAGCAGCACTGCTTTTCCTGCTAGGCAGCTATTGCCTGCGCCCCACCTCCTCCTCCGAATGAACTCACGAAGATCATCAGCCCATCAGCCCCCCTGCCTGACTCTCTGCCTCCTGCTGCCCACGCACACGACAGAGACTGGCATTCAGCTCTGGCATGCCGGGGGCACACAGAACCTCCAGACAACCTGGCAAAGAACTGCTGACGGGCAAAAAGATCTCCAAGCGCCAACCCGGTTGATGGAGGGAGTGGGTGAGGGGGGGAGCGACTGCCATAAATCTGACCACCCATCAGCTCATGCAGCCTTTGGAGTCCCCCTTGGTTGCTCCTGGGGGGTGGGGGCTGCAGATGCAGATAAGGGGCAATTGGCTTCCTCCACTCATGGGTGGGGGGTCAGCAGCCCCCTCCTCCTGGACCCTCCCCAGCACCTTTCCTGCACAGCAAAGCTGCTCCCCTCCCCCCCACCCATTCTGAAGGCCCCTCATTTAGCTGAGCTTCCTTGGGATCCAACAGGTTTCCCCTATCCTTGCCCACCATTTTAAGGTTGGTCGCCTTCCCATGGGCTCAGAGAAAGGGTCAACCCTGAAGCAGGGCCTGCCTGGCCAAGCTGCTCCGGCCCCTTCGGAGAGGGCCAAAACACCCCCAAACAAAAGGCCCAAAGGGTCCTATTTGGTGCCCCCCCCAGAATTGCTCCCCTCTTTCCACTAGGCTGTGTGTCCCCCCCCCCAAGAGTCAGGATCAGGGTTGCCCCTTCTAGAACTCAGGGCAGGAACCCCTCTTCTTCCCTTCTGACCAGCTCCTTTGTGGGGCACCTGGTGGGCCGGGCAGCAGAACCCTGGGCACCAGAGAAGGTGCCAAGAACAGCTGGCAGGCTGGCTGCCAGGGGCTTTGCAGGGCAGCAAGGCCAAAGGAGGCCTTCCACTCCTCACGCTAAACCAGAGTCTGCTTCAGTAGAGTTTATTAAGCCACAACCGGCTGGATTCACACACAGACCCAAAGGAGCCGCAACACGGCTAAGCATCTTGTGGGACGAAGAAGCGCCAACCCTCGCTGAGTCGGGGCACCCATTCTGGACCCTGAGGAGCCGAGCAGGGTATACAGGCCCATCACAGGGAGGTTTCCTCCACCATGCAGTCCAAGCCAGACTTCTCTCAGGCCCTTGGAGGGCTTATAGAAGCAGCCCTCATTTAACGACTGCCTCACACAATGAACATTTGCAGTTATGACAGCAACGAAAAAGTCACTCTGCAACAACTCTTTGTATTTACGCCCATCATATGTCTGTAAAACAAAGGAAAGCTGATCATAAGCACCGCTGCAGTTACCCCTTAACAACTCCTTCGCTTAACAACGGAGTTCCAATCATGGTTGCTAAAGGAGGACAACCCACATGTCACCACTTCCCTCCAGACAGAAGGCACCGACCGGTGTGCTGAGGTGCCAGGCTCCCCTTCAGGGGATGCTCAGAGATGGTGTCTGCTGGCAGAGCAAAGGGCAGTCACCGCAGAGGGAGAGAACCGGTGGGCATCTGATGCCAGCAGCCCAAGAGCCCATCCTTTGCCTTCTGCCGGTGGCCTCCCCCCATCCCTGTTCCCACCCTAGGGCCCCACTTCCACAGTGGCAGCCTGCTCCAAATACAGCCCCCACCCACCCACCCCACTTCCCCCCAGGGAGAACCCCCCTGCTCAGCTCAGCCCCAAAGGCTCCCAAGGCTGAGCCAGGTTGGTGGGCCTGCCTGCAGGAGGTTGCTCTCAACCAGGCCCTGCCCCACCCCACCCCATCGGGAGAGCAGCTGAGAATTGCTCACCCTTGCATAATCCCCTTCCCCAACCCTTCTCTGGCCTCCCTGGATAGGTTAGCTCATTGTCCTTCGGGGGGGGGGCTCTAAAGCAGGCCCATCTTCCCCTTCCCTCGGGGCTTTGCTTGCCCAGGTGGTGCCCCGCCCCCCCTCCGAGATCCTCTGACCAACTTTCCTTCCCAGGATCCCCTCCGGATTTCCCAGCAAATCCCTTGAAAGGACTGGTCCATCAGGGCTCCAGGGGCCTTTCTGCTGAGTCAGCCGGATTCCCCCCCCCGACCCCCCTTCCCTCTCCTCCACCCCCCATTTCGTCGCCTTCAGCTTTTCCCAGCCAGCCGAAGGGTCTCCGCTCTCGGCGCTTCCCCTCTTTTGCTTGGCTTGAACTGACCCCCCCCTTGCATCTAGGCTGGGGACATCCCGGCTCCTGCGCTTCCCAGCCGGCCCGCACCCCGGGAGCCGCTCCAGGGAAAGCCCCGCTCCTCCCGCCGCCTCCCCTTTCCAGACTCCGCCGCCCCCCGCCCCGGAACCCCCCCAGGCGCCCCCCCTCCCGAGGCAGCCCCGCCCACACAGGACGGCGCAGGGGGCTCGGGGGGGGGGAGGTTGCCGGGAAGGCCCCGAGACCCCCGTCCTCGCCCCCCCCGGAGGAGCCACCGCAGCGCCCCCCGGCCGCCCCCCCCTCACCTTCCAGGAGGGGCGCCCGCCGCTCTGTTTACAAGCCCTGCGCGCTCCGGGAAGACGCGACGCTCTCGCGAGAGGCGGGACGCGACGCTCCTCCCCGGGCAGTCTCCGCCTCTCCGCCCGGGCGCGGGGGATGCCGGGCGTTGTAGTCCCGCCCCGTTCTTCCGCACTCGACTCCTTTCCCCCACGTGACTGCGCCGCGGCACTCCGGACTACGACGCCCACAATCCTCCGGGCTCCCCCGGTTCACCCCCCACGACCCCTCCGCTGCGCGCGCACGCCGGCCCGAGTCACCTTGATCCCGGCGCCAGCGGAGCCGGTATGGCGGCGGCGGCGGCGGCGGCGGCGGCGGGTCCGGGGAAGCCCAAGACCTCGCCCAAGTCCGTCAAGTTCCTCTTCGGCGGCCTGGCCGGGTGAGCCCCCGGGGTGGGCGGGGCGGCGCTCCCGGGAAGAGCCCCGCCCGGTGCGACCGACCCTCCCTCCCTCCCTCCCTCCCCCCCCCAAACGCAGGATGGCGGCCACGGTGTTCGTGCAGCCGCTGGACCTGGTGAAGAACCGGATGCAGCTGAGCGGCGAGGGCGCCAAGACGCGCGAGTACAAGACCAGCCTGCACGCGGTGGGCAGCATCCTGCGCCAGGAGGGGCTGCGCGGCATCTACACCGGGTGGGTAGGGGGCCAGGGGCCCCGGGGGGAGGGGAGGGAGGGGGCCCCGGGGGGAGGGGAGGGAGGGGGTCCCGGGGGGAGGGGAGGGAGGGGGGAGGGGGGCCACGGGGGGAGGGGAGGGAGGAGGGGCCGCGGGGGGAGGGGAGGGAGGGGGCCCCGGGGGGAGGGGGGAGGGGGGTCCCGGGGGGAGGGGAGGGAGGGGGTCCCGGGGAGAGGGGAGGGAGGGGGGAGGGGGGCCACGGGGGGAGGGGAGGGAGGAGGGGCCACGGGGGGAGGGGAGGGAGGAGGGGCCACGGGGGGAGGGGAGGGAGGAGGGGCCCCGGGGGGAGGGGAGGGAGGGGGGAGGGGGGTCCCGGGGGGAGGGGAGGGAGGGGGGAGGGGGGTCCCGGGGGGAGGGGAGGGAGGAGGGGCCCCGGGGGGAGGGGAGGGAGGGGGCCCCGGGGGGAGGGGAGGGAGGAGGGGCCACAGGGGGAGGGGAGGGAGGGGGGAGGGGGGCCCCGGGGGGAGGGGAGGGAGGAGGGGCCCCGGGGGGAGGGGAGGGACGAGGGGCCACAGGGGGAGGGGAGGGAGGAGGGGGGCGGGGTCTCACGGCCGGGCTCCTCCCCCCGCAGGCTCTCGGCCGGGCTGCTCCGCCAGGCCACCTACACGACCACCCGGCTGGGCATCTACACGGTCCTCTTCGAGCGGCTGACGGGCGCCGACGGGACGCCGCCCGGCTTCCTCCTCAAGGCGCTCATCGGCATGACGGCCGGCGCCACCGGGGCCTTCGTGGGCACCCCCGCCGAGGTGGCCCTCATCCGCATGACCGCCGACGGCAGGTTCGTCCGGGGGCCGGGCTTGCCGGCGGGCGGGCGGGCGGGGGGCGTCCCCGGCCGGGGGCAGCAGCGGCTCCTCTCCCTGCCTCCCTCCTTCTCTCGCAGGCTGCCTCCCGAGCAGCGCCGCGGCTACACCAACGTCTTCAACGCGCTGCTGCGGATCACCCGCGAGGAAGGCATCCCCACGCTCTGGAGGGTAGGCGGGGCTGGGGCCGCCTGGGGAATAGGAGGGAGCCCCGATGGCCTCTTGGGGGCCCTGCCCGCTTCTTCCCCTCGCTGCCCCCTGCGGCAGAAGCACCTGCCCGGCCCTCCCCCCCCCAGGAAGGCACACAGGCAGGCAGGCAACTGGGGGCCCAGCCCTGCCTTCCCTGCCCCCTTCCTCCTCTGCCCTAGGGATGCGTGCCCACCATGGCCCGGGCAGTGGTTGTCAACGCAGCCCAGCTGGCATCCTACTCCCAGTCGAAGCAATTCCTCATGGACTCGGGTAGGTGGGCTGCCCTTCCAGGTGGCCGAGGTCTGAGAAGCCTTTAGGGGGGTGGGTTCTGTGTGCCCGGGCTGACTTCCCCAAGCAATAGAAGGGGATTCGTCTCTGCCCACCTGCCTGCTGGGGCTGAGCAGCTCATCTCCCACGCAGAGCTCCTGGGCAGAGGCCCGGCCTGGGCAGTCAGCGTTGCCTGGGGTGGGAGCAGCAGCAACAGCCCCCCCTCCCTTTGCCTCACCTCCAGGGTACTTCCAAGACAACATCTTGTGCCATTTCTGTGCCAGCATGATTAGCGGGTTGGTGACAACAGCAGCCTCCATGCCCGTGGACATCGCCAAGACCAGGTCGGGCTCCTGGGGCCTCTTGCCCGGGTGGGGTGTCTTGGGGAGAGGGAGACGGCCCCTGGGGGAATCTGCTAGAGCAGCACCTGCTTCTTAAAGTTGAGAAACGCTGCACTAGGCGCCTCTCAGAAATCCCCAATCGTCTTTCCTGACTGGGGCAGGGCTGGCTCTGCCTTGGCCATGGTGGCACGGGCTCTGCAGCTGGCCGCCTCTCCGCCTGAGCCCCACCGCCACCCCTTCTGCCTTTCTGCAGGATCCAGAACATGCGGATGATCGACGGGAAGCCCGAGTACCGGAACGGACTGGTGAGTGTGGTCAGCCCGACCCATGTGGCCCCAGAGCCGATTTGTGTCTGGGATAGAAGTGGCTGCAGCCCTGCCCTTCGGCTGCGTGAGAGGGAGGGAGGGAGGGAGGGAGGGAGGGAGGGAGGGAGGGAGGGGGCAGATGAGGAACTTTCTCCATCCCCCCCCCACACCCCTCAAAAGTTTGGATCCTTTGGCGGGGGAGAGGGGGAACAAGCTCCGACGGAAGGTGCAGCCAGGTCCTCCTGCCCCAGGGATGATGCCAGCAGAAGCCCCCCAACCCTCCTCGGCAGGATCTCTGCAGGGCCTCTTTAGTGGTACCTTAGTGGTACTTTAGTAGCCCCTTTGGGCCAGGTTAGGGAGAGCTGATCTCGGCCACTGCTTGCCAGCCGTTTTGGATAGTTCTGGTCTTGGGAAAGGCTCTCCAGCTCTGATGGCGCTTACCCACCTCTGAAAAGCCCTGGTTCCCCCAAGCCCCCTCCTCGCTCTCTGGGGTACTCCTGGTGGAGGCCGGCCAAATTCCGTTATTCTGCTCACTTATTTCTATGATCATGTATGTCCATCAAGCCCAAAAATGTCGGGAATGGCACAGGGTCTCCTGCCATAGAAGACCTCCAAGGCCCCTTCCAGCCCTGCAGAGCTCTCTCTGTTCCAAGCCCACCGGAAGAGTTTATCATTGGGAAATTCGGCTTCTGCCTAAAACTGCTAAACGGCCTAAAACTGCTGGGCTGTTTGAGATTATTTTGGCGGTCCTGCCACCAAGGCCACCCCCCCCATACCTTGGTGTTTGAGTTCCCCCTTTTTTTGACCCAAAAAAAAGTACTTGTGTTAAATGGTGTTAGCCTTTAACTTCTTTTTTCTGTAGGATACTAACTACCTCAGCCATTTGCAAATTTCATAAACTTCACCTTGCCGTGAATGAAAATATGGAGGAATTAAGTGGAGGACCAACCCCTGTGCTCCCCCCCTCCGATTCAGGCCAGAGCCCTGATCTTTTGGGGACATTCCCCGGCCAGTCAGGGCTGTCTGCCTTTGGCCCCAGGGCCACTGGGGTTGGCTTCCGTGATTCTGCCAGGCCCTTCCCAGGCCGGTCTGCAGCGGAGGCAGCAGGAAAAAACCTGCAGAGCCTGAATTTAGCTAACATCGAGATAAGCTTTGGGGGGGGGGGGGGGTGTTGGTCCAGCCAAGACCGGGGGGGGGGGGGCTGCTTGGGGGGGTGACGCTGTGTGTGTGTGTGTATCTGTACTTGCCCTGCAGGGTTGCTACCTTGTGGGGGAGGGGTCTGGTTGTGCAAGCCGGCCATGGCAGGATGGGGGAGTTGCTGGACTTTAGCAGACCTTGGGGAGAAGCAAAGTCCAGGGGGGACACTGTGGGTGTTGGCGGTGGGGCTCCAGGCCAGCTGTGCCCGCCCACTGTGGGTGATCCTGCCTGGCTGCTGTGCCCTGTCCACTTTCCCTCCCAGGCTCAGCCGGAGGAGGGGTTGCCTATGCCAAAGACTCCCGGTGCTGGGTGGGGCAGTCGCTGTCCCGTGTTGGGGAGGGGGATTCCAAGCTGCTTCCTCGTTTTGCTCATGACCTTGGGGGGGGCTTCTCTCTCCCCCCCCTCCCGCTTCCAGGACGTGCTGGCAAAGGTTGTCCGCTACGAAGGCTTCTTCAGCCTCTGGAAGGGCTTCACGCCCTATTATGCCCGCCTCGGCCCCCACACCGTCCTGACCTTCATCTTTCTGGAGCAGCTGAACAAGTTCTACGGGAAGTTCTTCCTCGGGACCTGAGGGGCCCAGCTCCCCGAGGCCAGCATTCCCCTCCCCCCCCCGGGGCGAGGGCAGATGCAAGGCAGGGCCCCCCTTCTCTTCTCCCACCAATCCCGAGCACCGGCTGACTCCTCCCAGGATGGCGGGTGGACGCTATTTATTGAGGAAGGGGATGCACATGGGCCCCGGGCCCGCTGTAGGAGGGCTGCAGAGAAAGCAGCCGCCTCTCTTCGCTTTGTACTGAGTAAACGCAATCATGCTCCGAATTGACTGCCCCCCTGAGCCCTTCCGTGTGTTGTGTGGGGCCGGAGGAGGGGCAGAAGGCGGAGGGCGCTTAGGGGCTCCCACCGAGTGTCGTCCTCTCAGGGAGGCCTTCAGCCCTGTCCTAGTGGGGTCCCTGAATTCCCAAGGCAGGCAATGCAGCCTCCCACTGGGGCAGGGTCCCGCCTGGGGAGATCCCCTATCCCCTCTGCACGTGATCAGGGAGGCACAACCGAGCGCAGCTGGGAAGCCGTCCAGGCCTTGTTCCAGAAGGCAGCAGGGCAGAGCAGCCGCACAGAGCCGGCCTTGTCCCCTTGCCCTGCTCTGACAGAAGGCGCGCTGGATAGGGCTGCCTTGTGACGGCCCACGTGGTGCTGGGGTGCTCCCCCCCCCGGCTGCCATCCGCACATGCCAGGCACGAAGGACAGGCTCTCACCTGGGGCTCTTCCGCCTCGACTGCAGGCAGCTTGGAAATGCATGGTGGACCAGCCCTTCCCCTGCGGGGCACCAGGCGCTCTCCGTGACCTCCGTCTGGTCTGCTGCTGCCCTGCCAGGCGAGGCAGCTGGGGGGGGCGGAGGGGGGGGCTCCACAGGGGCAAACCTGTTGTCCAACTGCAGCGCAGCAAGTGAGCCTCCAGGCTTGCCAGCCACAAAGGGGGCCTGTGATGGAGGCAGGCGCTTCTGAGCAGCCTCTGGCCCCGTGGCTGTGGGCTGAGCGACCAGATGCGAGGGACCCCGAGGTGGAAGTGAGGAGCCACCCCAAAGTCCTTTGGCCGGACCCAGCCGGAGAGCCTGTCCTTGGCTGCCCCGGGGAGGGGGGGAGGGAAAAAAAGAAAGAGGAAATTCTGGGCCTGGGGTGGGGGGGAGAGAAAGAAGGGCTCAAAGCTTTTATTCAAATGAAGCCGGCTGGTGTCCACACACACACACACACACGTGCAAGCTTTGGGGCTGCACAAAGCCCTTCATCGCTGAGCAGAAGGGGCGGCTGCTGACCCCCAGATGCATCTGGGGCTGAGAACGGCACAGTCCCCCATACCAAACGAGAGAGGTGGTGAGGCCGTTCGCGGCTGGCCGGAGGCTGCAGAGGAGCCCCTCGCCCTACTGGCTGGGGAAGGGGTCCTCGGGCACCGTGTTAAGGTGTCCCATGAAGAAGATAGCCAGGGTGCCGATGGTAAAGAGCAGGATGGCCAGCCAGAAGCAGAGCTTGTCAATCATCTGTCCGATCAGCATCCAGTTCTCCATCTCCTGGGAGGGAGGGAGGGGCAAAGGTCAGCGGGGTGGGGCGGGGGAGCAGAGTGGGGAGGCAGCTTTTCTTGAGTTGGTCCCACTGACTCACCGCCCCGTCGCTGTTCTGCTCCTTTGTGCTCTTGCTGATGAAGTTGCAGGCGTCCACACACTCCTTGATCTCTGGAGCCAGGCTGGAGAGGTTCTTGTACAGCATGGTGGTCATCTGCACGTCCAGCCCATCTGGGGGGGGGAGAGAATGAAGGTAGTGCAAAGCCTTCATCTCTTGCATGTGCACCGAAGCTCTCCGGTCATTTTTCTGGACCGTGTTGGGCGATGAATGCCAGCACTGCCCTGACGCTCCTTCCAAGGGGGCATTTCTGCTCACCACCTGTTAGGCAGGGACCTGGCAGAGGCCGTGAGTGAGGAGCCAAGGTAGCATTCATATCCAAAAGGTTGGCAGCTTCAGGCAAAGTCAAGACCTCTGGCCTAAACCGAGCCTTGCCCGCTGCCCCCACCCCCCGTCAAGTGTACGATTTCAAGGGCTTGACGGGCATCGGGTGTCCTCAGGAATGGGGAGACTGGCTGCCTTCGCAGGGCAAGGGCGTGTGGTCCTTGCCGAGTCGGCTGGCAGCCAGGCAAGCGGGAAGCAAGACATCCGGAAGAGCCCCCCTGCCCCTTGCCCACTGCCCATGTCCCGCACCGTAATTGGGCACCCTCTGCAGCCCGTGGCGCTGGCCCTGGTGCTCAAAGAGGACCTCGCTCCGGGCCTTCTTCAGGATGTACTCCTCAGCCTTGACCAAGAGGGAGAGGGAGCGCCGAGGGCAGGGGGCGCCCTGGAACTCGTCGTCTGCAGGGCCAATGGTGGAGCCCAGGTAGTGCGGGAGGATCTTGAGGAAGAGCTGAGGGGGGAGAACAGGAAGGGGCAGTCAGGTGTACCCAGACCCCTCTCCCCTCTGTGGGTGAAGCCAAGGGAGAGGCAGGTGGAACTGAAGCTGCCACTGACGTTAAAATTCGTGTCTTAATGTGCAGAAGCTGCTGGGCTGAGGCCCAAAATATTTGCAGGAGAGGTCAGGAGGCCGAAAGAAGCTGCATCGGCAGTGAATTGTCTGGAGGACCAGGGGGGTCCTGGCAGATGGGGAAATGGGAGAGAGGGGCTGCCTGTTGTACTGACAGGGCAAAACGAAGTGGCTGAATGGGTCAAATGACTTTCCTCGCTCCCCTCTTTGCCTTGCCTTGCCTTGCCTTGGGGCTTCTTCCTTCCTGCCCTCTGGGAGGAACCCTGTGATGTGGGGTGGAGGGTCTGGAGGTGCTGGCAGTGTTCCCCCCTTCTTCAGCCCCTGATTTTCTAAGCTGGCTGAGAGGCGGCCAACGTTGGCCGCTTTAAGAAGTCAACTTCCAGAACCCCCCCCCAAAGGTAGCTGAGGAATCATGGGAATTGAAGTCCACCAGCCCTGATTGACCCTGAAGGCTTGCTTTGCATCCTGAGCCTGGGCAAGGCCATCAGCCGGTCTGGGCCTCTCAAGGGCCTCCAGGTTCCACTCGGAAGTCTTCAGCCATCCGCCACGAGACCACCTGCAGGGTTTCTTCAGCATCCCTCGGCACTTGAGAGAGGGTGCCCGTCTCTGCTTGGCTTCAGCCAAAGCCCCCTGGCATCACTTTCTGCCCCCCAAGCAGCAGCCCCCCCTCCCTGCCTCCCCTCCTCACGCGCTTGAGCCTGGGGGACAGGAGGTGGGTGCTGGGGCTGCGCAGGGAGATGTTCAGCACCACGACGCAGTTCGTGACGATCAGGGTGGCCACCGTCATCACAAAGAGCAGGTACCTGACGGCGGGAGGAGAAAAGCAGCAGGTGGGCCGGGCCGCTTCCTGGGGACACCCCACCACGCAGGCTGACAGCCACTCACTTGCCAATAAGGGGGACGCTGAGTGACGTTGCGGGCACCTTCTGGGCAATCAGGAAGAGGAAGACCGTCTGGGCCAGCAGGACCGAGATGCTGACCGTGCACTTCTGGCCACCGGCTGCCAGGCAGGAATCTCGTGGGTGAGAGCAACGAGGCTGCCCAGGGCCTCCCGATGCCCTTCCCTCTCCCCCCCAACCCAGCAGCCTCCTTTCCAGTCTGTGTGACACCCCCCCGCCCCCCGGCAGCTCACCCTGGGCGGGCAGGAAGTAGACCAGGACCACCAGGGAGGAGATGAGCACGCAGGGCACGATGATGTTGATGATGTAGAAGAGCGGCTTGCGCTGGATGATGAGGAAGTAGTGGATCTCGGAGAAGCCCGGTGCCTCCAGCCCGGCGATGGGGGCCAAGACCCGGCGGGCTGGCCGATATATTAAGGCCCACTCCCCATTCTCTGAAATAGAGGGCCCCCCCCAGACATTGCAGCTGGCAGCTCCCCAGGGTCCCCCAAGGCCAGGGGAGCCAAGGGCCAACCCACACCGGGGCCTCAGTCCCTGCTTCCTGGCTTGGCGGCCCCCTCCCCCACTACCTGTGAAGTCTTCAATGATGACCTCCTCCACTGGCATGAAGGTGGTGTCGTTGAGGCCGTACTGCAGCTCGACCTCCCGGGCATTGTGGGTTTTGGACCTGGAGGAGCAGAAGAGCAGGAGGCCGGGGGAAGGCCGGGCCTCCCACTCTCCTTGAGCAATCCCCAAGGCACAGCAAGGAGTCGCAGATGCCCCCCTGCCCAGAGTCACGGGGGCCCCGACCCACCGGAAGATGAGGGAGCAGTTCTGCCAGTCGAAAGGGAAGAAGGTGACCTCGATGGGGCAGGAGCTGCGGAAGATGGCAGGAGGCTGCCAGTACATTTCCCCCCCGGGGGAGATCAGGACGTTGGCGGAATAGGCCACCTCAAAGTTGCCATCAATGCTGGTGGGGGGAAGGGTTAAGGTTAGGAGGAGGAAGGCACCTCCCTTCGGCAGCTCCCGTGGCCCTCCCACGCACTTGTTCTCCAGGACGATGTCTGGCAGCCACACGTGGTCAGCCGGGACCCGCAGCTCTTTGTCATATTCCTCCTTGGTGAAGTTCAGTCGATAGTCCACCCATTGCTGAGGCCAGGAAGGGAAAGAGGTGGAGGTGACCCCCTCTCGGCAGGGCAGAACCCCTCCGGAGCCCCCTGCCAAGTGGGGTGGGGCTCAAGCCGAGCCTCTGCTGCTGCCCCAGAGACCTGGAAGGTCAATTGCCAGGGCTGCCTGGGTGGGAGATGAAGCCCCCCCAAGGGAGCCCCAAGCAGTGGGCGGCCAGTGGGGGTCCAGGATGGGGCAGTCCCCCAGGGTGGTCCTTGCCTGAGCAATCCAGACATTGGTGGTCAGCGTCTCCTCTTTGGCATTCTGGAGGGAGGGAGGGAGGGAGGGAGGAAGGAACACGCCTTTCACTGCTTCTCAACTCCCTCAAAGCCCCCGGATCTCCCCTTCCCTCCAGGGGTGGGGAAAGGGCCCCCCTACCAGTGAGATGAGGTTGGTGAGGGTCAGCTTCAAGAAGACCTGGAGCACTTCGTCCGCTCTCTGGACCGGCCACTGGGACTTGTCATAGTTGTCAAAAAGGCGGTTGTAGAGATTGCGCTCCTTGTTGCTCTCTGGGGAACCTGGGGGGCGAAGGGGGGGCAGGATGAGACTCCAGGGAGCAACCCTACCCCCACCCCACAGCCAAGCCTTGCCTGCTCCTTACCAAGGGCCGCACAGCCGAGCAGGAGCCCCAGACAGAAGCCCCAGGCCAGGGTGCCCACCACCTGCATGGCCAGTCTGAGAGACGCTTTGTGGAGGGGGAAGAGTTATTTTGAGTCTGCTCCTGGCTGGGAGGAGGGGGCACCGGATATCCTCCCCCCCCCCAAGCATCAGAGGCATTTGCTTGCCTGGCTCCAGAGCACCTGTTGGCACATGCCTGTTGGCATCCGTGGCAGAGCAGCTGGAGATGAAGGGCACCAGTGAGCTGGCCTGAAATCCTTGGGGTCCTTTGCTGGGAGCGCCCCACTAGCAGGCCCGGAGAGGTGGCAGCTGGCCACAGCCCCGCGACTTGCCAAAGACTCTGCCACCCAATGGTCCATCGGTTCTAGCAAGGTGTGGGGAGGTAGGGAAAACGGCCAGTGGAAACACATCCGTCCCACTGCACAGAACTGATCTTCTGCGTTCCCACAACGCATAGCGACAACACTTAGAATAACAACCGGGTTGGAAGGCACCTTGGAGGTCTGTCTAGTCTCAATCCCATTTCAGGCAAATAGCCAATAGCCAATAGAGGTTTAGGAAGGGACTGGACAGCCCTCTCCACCGATGGGGCAGCCCCACTCCTGGAAGCCGTTTGTGGTCCAAGGGGCAGAAGTGGGAGGTGGGGGAGCTTTGAGCTGCCGGGGGGAGGGGCTTGTCTCTGTGACTGGCTATGCATACGGATGAAGCCAGACCTGTCCAGGGGCCAGGATGGAACTAGGAGACGGGTCACCTCTGCCAGAGAGGGGGAGCAACTTCTTCCCATCCCCCAACTCCCCAGGCCCACTGACATTCCCAGGCCGTGCTGGGGGGCAGAGATCAAGGGAAGGAAGGACTGGAAGGGCTGCATCTGGGCAGATTGAAAAAGCCCCATCCTTCCCCCAGAGCAGCTGGCCTTATCGGTCTTCTGTGGGGAGAGCAGGACGTGGCACTCACACCACCACTGTGACTAAGCAGGGAGAGGCACCAGCGTCCTTTTTCTGAGCTCCTCTGCCAGCTGATTTGCCCCACTCCGGCCTTTGCTCATCTTGGATGCCCCTTCAAAGGCAGGCAGCGCCAGCATCGCAGCACAGCTGAACTGCCACTTGGAGCCTCAGTGCCAGCAGCTCAGCCCATCGAGGGAAAGTCGGATCCGGTGTGAAAGGACAAGGAGAAGGAGGAGGGCAAGCGGAGAACACCTGCCCTGCGAGGTAGGCTGCCTAGAACAGCGGCAGGCAGTGGGGTAGGTTCATGGAGGCAGAAATCAGCCGTGGAAAGCCCGAAGGAGGGTCGAACCACAAACCCAGAAAAAGACTCCCGGTGGGGGCCTCAGGACGGGTGCAGAGCAGGCCGGAAAGTTTTGGGCTGGGGTGTGGGGGACTGTGGCCAGGTGGCAACTTTGCAGCTTTGTGCAACTAGACAGGTCCTGGTGCTGAGCTGGAACCTGAGCAGGAAGGGCCTTCGGCTGCTTGGAGATTCCCCTCAGGAGGGCGGGCAGGAGGGCGAATCCTTTTTCTCCTCCAACTTTCAGTGGCGGGATTGCCAGACCAAAGGGCAGGACGGGGCTCCGGCTACCCTTGCTTAAAACCAGGGAGGCTCCGGGCAGCCTCTGGCTTCTCAGACCTCCCGCCAGGCACCTCCGTCTTCCGGGCAGAGGAGCCCTTGCCCGCTGGCCTTGGCACCATCTTCCCTTGGCCCAAAAGCATTTTGCTTAAGTAAATAGTTTAAACGTCTCCGGAGACTCTCAGCCATCCAGCTCCTGGGTGTCCCAAAGGCGCTCTTTCAAGAGGCAACTGGACTTCCTGGGTTTTCTTTGACGACGTTTCACTTCTCATCCAAGAAGCTTCTTCAGCTCTGACCCAGTGGTGGGGAATGGAAGACAGCTGGTCATTTGCATCCTTTGAGAGAGTCATCCAGGCCACTTGGAGGTTTATCTGTGTCTTCAGGGTCACCTGAGTGGTGCAAATGGGTGTGGAGCCAGAGGTAGGTAGTGGTCAAGCAGAGGTCCAGCATGGCACATATGTGGTCTGGGCTGAAGTTGGTTCTGGCACTTAAAGTGCTTCCTTGTAGCAGCCATTTTTTCACTACCTTTTTCACAGCTTCGGTTGTTGGAATGCAGGTGAAAAGGGAAGTCGCATCACAGGAAACCATGGTCTCATCTGGGTCCCATTTGCCTTGCTGGCAAAGTCCTGTGAATTGTTGATGGGACGGGATGTTGTTGCCAACTAAAGGAGCTAATCAGCTAATAATCCAGTCGGAGTTGAAGAAGCTTCTTGGATGAGAAGCAAAAGGAAAAGAAAAAAGAAAACCCAGAAAGTCCAGTTGCCTCTTGAAAAAGCACCTTTGGGATAAATAGTTCAAAATTCCAGTTTGCTGACCCAGGAAAGATAACATCAGTATTGTTTTGCCAGTGGTGTATTTACTTAAAGCCATTCCTCTGAAATATTAAACCACCTCTAACCTGTTCAACCAGGTTACTAATCTATTAAGATTTTTTTTAGGGTGAGGACAACCCCCCCACCACCACTAGATTTGCTTTATTTAAATTACAATCCTCGTGTAATGATGGGAGGTCTCAGCTACTTTATGTGGCCCAGACCCCAGCCTCTTTTTGCAAGGTGGTTCCATTGAGCCCGAACCTGTTTGAGCCCTCAGATGGCAGCAGCCAGAAGGCCACGGATTTATATACCGCTTCACTGCCCTCTCTAAGCGGTTTACATAGGCAGCCTATGGTCCCCAACAACAATCTGGCTCCTCATTTTACAAACCTCAGAAGGATGGAAGGCCGAGTCCATCTTGAGCCGGTCACAATTGAACTGCTGGCAGTCGGCAGTTAGCAGAATTAGCCTGTGCAATTCTGCCTTCTAACCGCTGCGCCACGACGGCTCTGGGATGTTAAGACGTCAGGCTCTGGGTTCGAACGCTCTACAGAAACCGGAGTTTTTCTCCACCTCGGAAACTTTGCACATCCTGGTGCTACATCACTTGCAGAAAAGGAGGTATACAATCGACCAGGCGGTTATAATTCTCTATCAGCAACTCTCAATCTGGGCAGCTTGAAGCTGGGTGGGCTTCAACTCTCAGCTGTGCCGGCTGGGGCATTCTGGGAGTTGGAAGTCCACCCAGCCACAAACTGCCGAGGTTGAAAGATGCTGTAATCTGTAACATTTGATATAGATAGATAGATAGATAAATAAATTTATTTATTTATTTCTATACTGCCCTTCTCCCGAAGGACTCAGGGCGGTGAATGAATATTGAATGCAGGTGTTCATAATTATGGGCCTAATTAGGGTTATTCAGCAACCATTTTGATATCACAGTGGCCTCGGCCCTATTTTTAGCTGTCGCTTTGGTGCATTTCCTACGTTAAAAGCCACAAGACATATTTGGAAGGTGTGGAATCGAAGTTGCTGAAGTCTGCGAAGTCTGAGTGTTGTCCATTAATTCCCGGCTGAACTCGGAGGCCTCGGCCTGGCCTGAAACCAACAGAATCTGTTTTGGTTGCACCCATATTGCCCTGCAGCATTTATTAAGATGAATGGTTAGGATGGAGGTAGATTCTGAAGGAAGTCCATCTCTGTGGGCAATAGTGTCTTGCATAATCCATCACTTGTGGTTGAGATGTTCAGCATGGAGAGTAGCCAGAAGGCCGGGTCCCCCTCAGAGGGTCAGCAAGAAAGAGGGGGCCTCTGTGGGAGATGAGGAAGGGAAAGGCTGCCCCAAATGTGGAGATCCCCCCCCCACATGGCAGGAAATGCTGGCTGCTTTTCTGCTGCTTGCTACACAGTTTCAGTTCAGAATAACGATGAGAGTTGTGGGCTTCCTGGGCAGCCCCCCCCCCCTTTGCCTGTAAGAGCAACTGTAAGAGCATCGAGGGAGGGGCTGATGACTCAGAAGGAAGCACCAGGGCTCAGCAACTCCCTGGGAGTTGCCCCTCTCCTTCCTGAGGGCTTGCAGGGGTCCCCAACTTTTCTGGTACCAGGGAGAGGTTGACTGTGGGGGACGGTTTCATGCATAGCCCAGATCCCACACGTGTGTAGATAAAGCTTCCCTAACACTGGTCCACAGCCTGGAGAATGGGGACTGCGACTGTAAAGGATCTTCCCCAGCCATGGGTCCCAGCTGTGGGGAGTCATTCTGCCTGGCTCTTCTCCTTGTGGGTCTCTCCAAGCGGAGGTCAGAGGGATGCAGGGGAAAGCTTCTACGTCAACCACTGCAGCCGGTCAGAACAATTCCCAGCCGATCTCCCAATGCGTCCAAGCAGCCGTGGCTTGAATGTTTATCTTAGACCCCCTGTGTGGCCTCCTTCCCACAGATGCTGCAGGGTCTGCTGGCCCCCCTCCTCCTGGCTGCCTCAGTTGCTGTAGTGGCAGCCATGCCTCCCCCCGAGCAGTGCAATTCCGAGATGAACAAGATCAAGGACCTGCTGGAGGTGAGCTGTGTGGACAAGGGGCTGACCAGCATCCCCAGCGGGCTGCCCAGTGACACGGGCATCCTGCTCCTCGCCTCCAACCAGCTGGCCAAGGTTGCCCTGGCCTCCTTCCAGCACCTGCCACAGCTGAGCGACCTGGACCTGTCCAACAACAGCCTGAAAGTCCTGGAGACCAGCGGTACCCTGCCCAAACTCAACCAGCTGCTTCTGTCCCATAATGGCCTGGAGAGCCTGCCTGCTTTCCTGGGGCTGCCCAGCCTGGAGTGCTTGGCATTGGGGCACAACCAGCTCTCCCAGCTGCCCGAGGGGGGCTTCCGTGACCTGGGGCAGCTGCAGGAACTGGAGTTGCAGGGCAACCGGCTGCAGAACCTGCCTGGCGGAGCCTTCAAAGGCCTGCGGATGTTGAAGGATCTGGACCTGTCAGACAACTGCCTGGAGGCGCTGCCCCCAGAGCTGCTGGCCGACTTGCCCGAGCTGGGGATTCTGCGGCTGGAGAGGAACCGGCTAGAGCGCGTGCCGGACGGTTTCTTCTCGGGCACCAAATATGGCTACATCTACCTGGTGGAGAACCCCTGGCTGTGTGACTGCCGGCTGGACTACCTGCGCAACTGGATCAATGACAATGAGTTATTTGTGTATACTCGCATAACCGTGCAGGAGGACGGCTTGGACAAGGAGGTCACGGAGAATGAGCCCCACAAAGTCCTCTGCCAGGCGCCCCCCAAGGAGAAGGGCCAGGCCGTCATGAGTTTCGAAGCTGACTGCAGTAAACTCGGAGACATCGGCCAGGAGGTGGGAGAAGAGGGAGGCCCTGCGGGCGACAGCTGGACTCCCTCTCCGACCCCTTCTCCTTCGACGGCCGCTGCCCCCCTGACTCCACCGTTCCTTGCAGCCTCCAGGCGCTCCTCCCACAGCTCAAGAACAGCCATCAGCCCAACTGGTGCCGCTCTCACAACCACCACAAGCACTTCAGTGCTACGTTCTACAATGACACACTCCCCTACAACCACCAGCCCTGGTCCAACCACCGTTCGTAATATCCTCACCACAACCGCAGCCTTTGTTACTGCGGGTGCCACTGCAGGGAGGCCAACTGCAACTTCTAATGGCCCCATGACGACCCCAGGCCCCTCAACGGCCCACATCCCAACCCCCCATGTACCTACCACAATGGCAACCTCTCGCACCCCACTTGCTCTCAGCCCCACTGCCTTGATGCTCAACACCCTACTTCCCCCGAGTGCCCCTCTGCCAATGGCAACCACAGCCTTTGTTACTTCTGGCCTTTCCACCAGTGGTGCCACTGCGGGGAGGTCAACTGCAACTTCTAATGGCCCCATGACGACCCCAGGCCCCTCAACTGCCCACATCCCAACCCCCCGTGTACCTACCGCGATGGCAACCTCTCGCACCCCACTTGCTCTCAGCCCCACTGCCTTGATGCTCACCACCCCACTTCCCCCGAGTGCCCCTCTGCCAATGGCAACCACAGCCTTTGTTACTGGCCTTTCCACCAGTGGTGCCACTGCGGAGAGGTCAACTGCAACTTCTAATGGCCCCATGACGACCCCAGGCCCCTCAACTGCCCACATCCCAACCCCCCGTGTACCTACCGCGATGGCAACCTCTCGCACCCCACTTGCTCTCAGCCCCACTGCCTTGATGCTCACCACCCCACTTCCCCCGAGTGCCCCTCTGCCAACGACAACCGCAGCCGGGCATCCTCCGAGCCCTGCAGCCCTGGGCCCCTCCACCCCCAACCCCACCCATGTCAAAAGCTCACCCAGGATTTCTGCTCCCCTTTCCACCCGCGAGTTTTCTCCCCCACCTCCCCCCAAGCCCTCTGCCCACTGTCTCTGCCCCGCCCCGCCCGTCAGGGTTCTCGGAGCGGCTGCTCGTAAGGGGTCCAGCACAGAGTGGCTGGCTGGTTCCTGCTGCCTCCTGCGCCTGGTGCTCTACCTTGCATGCCTGGCGTTGGTGGCCCTGCTAACTCTGGCCCTGCTCTGCTGGCTGGGCTGGCTCTATTTCGGCTGGTACCGCCCGGCTGTGCGAGGGGCTCCGGGGTCTTGCCTGGCCAGGCCCCAGCAATGGCAGAAAGCCTCCCCCAAAGGATGGCAGCTGAAGTTTGCCGAAGCCCCACGTCCCACACCCGGGCCCCGGATCTATCGCGTCTGCAAGAAGTTCCAGGTGGCCCCTTCCCGCCACGTCACCTGGCTGCTGGTTAGCCTGCCTGGCTCTGCCGGAAAATGGGCACAGATGCAGGCCAGGCTGTCCTCCTACAGCTTGGACAGAGGAAAGGACAGTCTGGGGGCCGTGAGGGTGAAATACGCCGCGGCCTCTTTGTAAGGGCCAACCAACCCGGAAGATCAGAAGCCCTCAATGTCCCTTTAAAGGGGGGGGGAGGGGCTTGGCCAGGCTGCTTGCAATCCATGGGAATTCAGTCCAACCAGGGAAGGAGGGGGGGGGCTAGACATGCATGTGTGGGAGGCGCCCAGTTCCTCTTCCCAATGATGAATCCAGTCAAGTGTCCCGAGTGACGGTCCTGGCCCCACAAATCTTGCAACTGTTCTCAGACACACACACACACATCCCATTGTTATTACTACTGTATTTCTGTGCCATGTTCCTTTGAACAATTCCTGCCCCAACTCTTGACAAAGTTGCAGTGGTTGTGGGATGCAGTGATTGGGGAAGGACTCTCTACCCCAGCTGCGACTCTGCCCCTCCTCCCCAGACCCCCCCCCAGCTGATGGCTCACATGCATGCAAAACCTTCGCTGCCCCCAACCACCAAAGACCAGGGGCCTGCTAAGGCAGGGCTGGCCTACATCCCAGAGAAAAGAGGGAGGGGTGTGAGGGTTTTGCAACATTCCCTGGTCTTTGAGGTAGGCCGGGGTCCACACGGACTGCCTGCCATCGTCTCAGCATGCCCTCAAGGGAAGCTGCCCTGCTATGGCTGGCCCTTGGGGCATCCTTGCCGAGACCCCCACCCCTTTCCGTGGGAGGGGGAAGAGGCAGCACACTCATCCACCGAGGAGGCCCTTGCTGAGACCCACACCTCCTTTCCCCACGCTACCCGGTCCCTCCCTGCCGCCTCGCACTGAAAGGCCTAGGCAGAAGGTCCAAAGCGTCTCCACGCAGGAGACCCCAAAGACATGTGCGTGAACCCCACCATTCAGAAATTCAGTAATCAGCTTTGCTGCCACCAGAGGGCGCTAGCCATCCACAAAGCCAAGAAACCAGCCAAGTCCCTCCAAGGAGGAAAACAGACAAGGCCTTTAGGGGACTCCTATGGGGGGGGGGGGGAATTCTGGCATGGGGTGCATGGAAGCCTTCCAAAGGAAGTCAGTGGACGCCTCCACCCTGCAGCCACTGCGTGGAGCAGGCTGGGCCTGCTGGAGCAGCCAGGGGCCTGTGGAAGCCCCCCCCACCCCAGCCTCGGGCCCAGAGTGCTTCCCCATTGCAGTGGGGGTGGGGAGCAGGAGGCCCCCTTTGGGCAGCTGAAGGGCACAGCCGGGCCAGGGTGCGGCCAGGAGGGCCGGGGGTGGGGAGGGGATGAGGCCATGGGCAGGTTTCTCTTCCTTGGCATCCAGTTGGAATAAAACCACTTTGCCTGCCTCCATCTGCTTCTTCCTCCTTCGGTCTCCGGGTGGGAACACAGAGAAATGGCAGCGGCTTCCCTTCCAGCAGTTTCAGTCCAGGGCCTTCACGGAAGGGAAACCGAGTCTTGGGTGAGCTGGCATTTTGATGATTAAAAGGAGCCTCCCTTCCTGCCAGCCCCCCCCCCCATCTGCATCCCCCCCTCACAATCCTGCATTCATCCTGCTTGGTCCACGCAGGGTCAGCAGACCCCCCCAAGGGCAGCAAAGCCAGCCCCCCCTCCGTCTCTTTCTCTCCCTCTCAAGGTCCGTGCAGCAGCCTCCCCTAAGACCCCTCGCCCTCCTTCCCCTTTTCCCAGCACAGAAAGAGCCACAGCCACAGAGGAGGATTTTGGTTCTTTATCAAGAGATGAAATGCCAAGGCCACCACTGATCCCTGGGAGGGAGGGGGCGGGGGGGGAGTTCCCTTTCCCACACAGAAGTCGGGGAGGGGATTATATACAAATGCAAGCAAACTGCACGAGAAAATCAAGTTGCAAACAGGAGCCGTTTCCTGCCCTGCGTCTGCACCAGCGACCACCAGAGTAAGCCCTGTGGAAGCACCCCAAGCCTAGCCAAAATGGAGGGGGGGCGGTGGGAGGGGGACAAAAGCAGACAGGGCCTCTGCCTGGGGAAGGCGGAATGATGCCCCCCCCACTCCCAGAGCCAGCAGAGGCCTCCACGGAGGAGGAGGAGGAGGAGGAGGAGGGGGGGGGGGGAAAGGCAGCCAAGGCCTCTGGGGGTGCTCCCTGCCCAACCTGATGGGCTGGGCCATTAAAGTGCTTCATTAGTTAATTACTTAAATTGCCATTACAAAAGAATAATTAAAGCAAAATATACACAGCTCCCCTCTTGGTCTGTGGGAGAAAATTCCAGATATACATCCAGATGGAGCAAAACCTGGGGGCTAGCGGGGGGGGGGGGAGGAGGGGGGACCCCCCCAGAGAGCAGCCAGTCTTCCCCCTCAAGGGCTCCAGAGCCAGAGGAGAGCAGGGGTAGGTGGGGTGGGGACCATGGTGCCCAGAAGATTGCTAGAAGGTCGAGTGTCTGTGAGTGTAAGGGGAGGGGGTCTTATTTGTTTCATCATCATCATTCACCCCCCCCTCCCTGCAGTTGGGATGAGAGGTGTTCTTCCTCCAGTTCAAGACAGCGGGGGGGGGGGTCCTGGGGTCACAGGGGCGGGGCGCCGACTGAGAGCCCTCCCCCCCTCCGGCCTTCCCGATATGCTGCTGCCACGGAATGTGTGGGTGCCCTCGGGGCAGGAGGGGAAGGGAGGCGGGGGAGGAAACCAGCCTGGCGGTTGAAAGAGGCGGTGTGGGGAGCAGGGGTCTCTGTAGCCCCTTACGAGAGAGAGGAGACTCTGCCACAAAAGCCTCCCCCTCCCCAGAAGCTGCCCTCCCAGAAGGTGACTCTCCTCTTGGCCGTCAGGAGCCAGACCAGGTGGGGGTCCGTCCAGCCGGAGCGGCTTCACCAGTTCATGATGCAGTTCCGGTTGAGGGTCATGAAGTAGACTTGGCTGCTGCCCCCTGAGCGCACCGAGGCGAAGAACACCTGCAAGGGGGAGTGGGGGGGGGAAACAGCCGCTAGAAGGTGGGCCCGGGGGAGGGGACGGCCCCCGCCTGGGGCTGCAGGGCCAGCGAGGGCTCCTTCCCCAGCCCCACCCTCGGTTAGGGGTCCCGGCCAGGCTCGGTGCTCCAGGGGACCCACCTTGTCGTTGCGTTCGCACAGGAACTTCAGCCGCTGCGCCCGCTTGTGCATGAAGACGCCGTCCAGGTGCCCCGTCTCCACCGAGCGGATCTCAATGGCTTTCTCGCCCCAGCCCATGATCTGATTGGAGCAGATGTACGCTGGGGAGGGGGAGGAAAGGACCGAAGGTGGGTGGGGCTCCGGTGCTGAACGGCCCCCTGAAGAGAGCCAGGCGCCCCCAGGCCCCGTCCTGCCCCAGAGAAGGAAGAGTGGGGGGTGGGAGGGGGGAAGCTCTGACTTTGGGCCAAAGCATCCTGATTAGCAAGAAAGGCTCCTTCTGTCTTTTCCTGCTGGGCCAATCCTGGAGAGAAGCCGAAGGAGCGGAAGTGGGGAGGGGAACGAAGAGAGGAGAGCAACTGTCTTAGGCCGCAAAGGGAGGCACCATGACATGGAATAAACCTTTTAAGGAACTTGCACCGTGTGGCCAGGCAGAGACTCAGCAGAGTGGGGCAGTCTATGGGGCTGCATTGGGGAGAAATCCGGAGAGCCAATCGGGCAGAAGAACTCCGCACTGGGGTGACGGGAGGGGGGGAACTGTCAGAAAGGGGGGGTGCGAGGCAGGGAGGGGCAGAACTCGTGCCAAGCACCTCAGTTGCACTCCTGCGCCTGTGGGGCTGCTTGCCGCGTGGCCCAGCTCCAAGGACCACGAGTGTGGAGCGCATGGCCTTAAGGCACCGAGGTCCTTAACAAAATCCCCGGGGTGGACATGGCCTAGAAGGCCCTCCGGTCTCAGGGTGTTCAGAGCATTTGTGCTGGGCTTTTCCACAGCCCCCTCCCCGCTCTAGGCTCTGACCCAAGCAGCCCACCCCCCCGGGCTCACCGACAGAGGTGGGCATTTCCCCCCACTGCAGGACCACGTCCTTGATGATGCGACCAAAGGTGTTGACGTAGACGCCCTCGTCCTCGTAGCACAGGAGCATCTCCATCCCGTCCGTGTTTGGCAGGAAGACGATGGCGTGTGGGGTGATCTGGGACTGGATCTGGGGGCCCAGAAGGAGCGACAGTCATCCCCATCTGGCCTCAGGCAAAGCAGGGCTGGGGGGGGGGGGAACAGACTCCTCCAAAGGGCCTCCCTCCCGCACTCACGTGGACAGGGATGTAGATGTCATAGTTGTTTCCAGAGTCCACGTCGATGGCGTGGAACCCAGCACAGGAGCCGTAGATGACCTTCAGCCGCTGGCCTTCCTCCACTGTCAGCTCCACCAGCAGCGGCCGATGCGGCAGGTCAGCGAAGGACTGCAGGGCACCCATGGGGGAGATTTTGAGGGAAATTACTCAATTTCCTGGGGGGGGCAGGGGGAACCCCCCCTTCCCCGGCCCCTCCACCCACCGCCCGGTACCTTGAAGGCCATGAACTTGTGGTAGGGCTTGGGGGCCCAGGCATAGACCTCCACCGAGCTCTTCAGCGCAATGACCAGGAACTTGATTCGCTCGTACTTCACTGCGGGCGACAAGGAGCCCCGTCAGGGCCAGACTCTCAGAGGGCCCCCAGAGGGAAGGAGCGCAGTTCCCGTTGCTTAGGGGAGACCAGGGAACTCCCTGATGCTCTTCGCCGTGGACCCCCAACGTAGTATCCTTCGGCAGGCCGGCCCCTGCTCACCCACACGGTAGTGAATGCAGCCCTCCATGTCCCCCACGGTGGTCCAGCCCTGCTTCTTCTCCACTTCGGGGTCGTTGTGCAAAATCTTGTTCCGCAGCCAGGAGAGGTAATAGACGCGCAGCTTGTTCCTCTTTCCTAGAGAGGCAGGGAAGGGGCACCGGGTCACTGCGAGGCAGGAAAGGGGGAAGCGAAGGGCCCAAAGGGAGCGAAGGGCCTCGGGGGGGGGGTCCCTCCTCTCGCGCCTATCAGCCCCTGACCTGATATGGTGGTCAGGAGGTTGAGGCCCTCCAGGACGTCCATCTGCTGGAAGCGCCGGCGGTTGATGAGGCTGTACACTTTGCCCTGCCCGCTGCGGTCCAGCAGCATCAGCCCGTTCTCGGTGCCCACCAACAAGTTGACCCCTGTGGACCCCACCCGAGGGGAAAGGAGAAGGTGAGCATCATGCCTCAGGAGCCCCCTCCCTCATCCCCACCGTCTGGCTCTCACCCCAAAGGGCCGCGCAGAGGATCTCAGAGTTGAAGCGCTTCTTGTACTTGCGGATCTCTGGTGTGTCGCTGTGGGGCCGTGTGTTGGTGGGGTTCACGTTGACCACGGAGCCCTTCCGGGCCTCCAGCTGCAGCTGCTCCAGCCGCCCAGGGTCAAATGCTGCCAGCCGGGGAGGCCAAGAAGAAAGGCTCAGTGACCGGAGAGGGTGGGAGAGCGGGACCCCCAGTGGCGGGCCACCCATCCAGTGCTGGTGGGACAGGTGGCCCTGGAAACTTCACTGTTGGTGACTTTTATGGCCAGGCTGCTGCCCGAGGTCCTCGGCCAGGAGACCCCTTCACCCACACAGGAAGGCAGACACAGAATGGAAACCACCAGGGAGACCTACCATCCAGCGGGCACAGCCTCAGGCCTTTCATGGCCATTCAGGTTAAGGCACCGAGCCTGCCCTTTGGCCCCCCGGCAAATCTGGAAAGAGTCCCTGGGCAGCCTGGCCTCCTGATGGTCAGCGCTAGGAGTGGCTCTGAAATTGTGGCCAAGCAGCGCCCGTCTCTTCCTGCAAAGGAAGCCTCCCCCACTCACCAGTGATGGGGATGGTGTCTCCTCCCCCAGGGGAGCTTTGATAGATGCCCAGATCCACAAACATGGTGAAGGAGCTCTTGCCAGGTGCCTTGACGAGCCCCCGCGACTGGTACTGCAGGCAGGAGAGAGCAGGGGGAAGAGGGGGGCTCAGGCCACGGACACTCCCAGAGGGCAGAGCAACTCCCACACCCTGCGCACTCTCACCCAAGGTGGCCAGCGTGACCCCGGTGCCAAGGGAGCAGCCGATGCCAAGGGCCCTGGGCAGAGCCCCGTCAAGGCAATGACCGTGGTAAGTGGACCGTGGCTCTGCCCCAGGGCCCTCCTCCAGCCCCTGGGGCTCCCTACCCACTCACATCGGTGGCCATGTCCTTGGCGGGCGAGGAGGAGCCATTGCTGCTTTTGGCTTCCGTGGGCGAGTGGCTGGGCTGAACCACGTCAGGCAAATTGGTGTAGCCATTGCTGTCACTGTGCAGGAGGCCACGTTCCTCCTCGGGGGTCTGGAGGGGAGAAAGAGGGGGCTCAAGGCTGGGTCGGGCCAAAGACGAGGTAGCTCCCTCCCCCCCCCCTTGATTACACTGCTGCCTACGAGGAAGTTTGCCAACAAGGACGGGGCACCCTCTGCTTCCGGCACAGCGAACGGCCCTCATGGCCAGCAGTCAGCAGCAGTCCCTATAAACCGTGACTCCAGGCCGCCCCCCCCCCCTCAAGTGGCAACGGGATTTCAAGGTAGGGCAGAGGACGCGCCCGGCTGTGGGAAGAGCCTGGTGGGGGAGTGTTATTGCCCAGAGAAAGCAGATAAAAGGCAGCCGAGAGCTGCAGCTGAAGGATGGGAAGAAGAATTGCAAGCCACTCTGGCTGATCAGGTGGGAGATAGACACCCCTGGGGGGGGGGGGGGAGGGTAATCTTTCTGCAGACTAAAGGCTGTCAAGGTTTTCTCCAGGGGGCGGCTCCTCTGGCTGCGTTCCCTGCCGGGTCTCCCTGGGAGGCTGCCCCGGGACACAGGTGGCCCAGGAGGCTGCTCACGGGCACTCCTTGAGCAGGACAAAATTCTAGAGGGGGTGAGGGGTGGTCCGGATATTGATAAAAGGACCAATGCTGGGGGTCTTGGGAGAGCCCAATTCCTCCCCCCCTCCCTCGGTTGCCAAGAACGTGGCTGTGAGAGCAGAGTGGGGAACCTGAGGATGTAACCGCCCTCCTGTGTTGCAGACAGGAACAGGGGCACAGGGGGCTCCCCCCCTCCTGCCCAGGGGGCTGAGCAGGCTGCTTACCCGTTGCACCAGCATGGTGCCCTCGCCGTAGGAGCTCTCGGAGCCACCGCTGCCACCTGTCAAGTCCTCCACGTCATGCACCACCATGGTGCTGACTGAGTCCGTGTCGCCATCCCTGCAGCCGGAGAAAGCCGACCGGAACGTCAGGGGCCGGAGGAGACCGTGAGCCACACACAAGGGGACACCAGAAGAGAGTCCAAACACATCCTGCGCCCCCAGCTCCTCACCTGGCCCCAGGGGTGCTCGTGCCAGGCTCGGAGCGCTCTCCCTCGCCTGCCTCCTCTTCCTCCTCCTCCTCCTCCTCCTCCTCGCTGGAGTCCACCTCTTCGCTGGAGGACGAGTAGTCCAGGGCCTTCTTGAGGGGCTTGGGGGCCGCCTCCTCCGGGCGCTCCTTGAGCAGGACAAAATTCTAGAGGGGGGGAGGGAAGAGACAGGCAAAGGGACACTGATAAAAGCGCCAAACCGTTGGGGTTGTTGGGAGGGCCCAATTCCTCCCGCCCCCTCCCTCGGTTGCCAAGAACGTGGCTGTGAGAGCAAAGTGGGGAGCCTGAGGACACAACCGCCCTCCCGCATTGCGGATAGGAACAGGGGCACGGCTGGCTCCCCACCTCCTGCCCAGCAAGCCCTGGGCACCTTCCCAGCAGGACAAAGGACTCAGCGGAGGGAGGGAACAGGACAGGAAAAAGAAAGTGGGGGCCGAGATGGGAGGGTTAGGGCAGCAGGTGCACGCAGGCCCAAAGCTCCGCCAGGGTCAGGAGAGGGAGAGGGGTGTGTGTGTGTGTGGCACTAACCTCACCAATTGCCCGCTTATAGCTCTGAGTCATGCGGAAGGAAAGAGAAAGGGAGGGGGGAGGAAAAGATTAGGCTGCTCTTGGACACGCACCCCCCCTGCACTTCCCCCAGCCCAGCGGTGGCCTCCCTTTGCAGCACCAGGCCCAGGAGACCAGGGGAGGGGGCTTCCTCTCCATCTCCCCTCAAAGCCTCCTCCTGCATTTCCACCCCTACTTGGCCAAACCCCCCAATTTCTCTCTGTCCATCTGCCTGTCTCTGGCCGCCCCAGCCCCCCTCCCACCAGGGGGGGCCTTCCCTGGCACGGCTGCCCCTTTGGGGCCCTTCAGCAGGAGCCCCGCTCAAGGCTCCCCTTTGCCTACTCACTGCTGGCCGCCCCGGGCGCGAGCGGTGGTCGTCCGCCTTGGCCTTCCTGCCTTGGGACAGGACGGGGGAGCCTTCCAGCTTCAGGGGAGCTGCAGGAGAGACGGGGTGGGGGGTGGGAGGCAGGCCAGGTCGGGCACAAGCAGAAACGCTGCCGCTTGCTTTGCCGTCCTCCCAGCCAGGGAACGAGAAGGGGGAAGCCCCGCAGCCAGAGGGGCTGGGAGGCGTTTGGGGCCAGGCCTTGAAATATGGCCCATCGCCCCCGTGGGATGTGGGGTCCTGCAGTACCCCCATGCCCCCCTCCAAGACAACACGAGTCTCGCCTCACCTGCCACGCGGTTGCGCTCTAGGGAGCCGGCCTGAGGCAAGTTGGCAGCCCCCGACTGCAGAAGGTTGTCCCCGCGCTCCCAGCCGGGGTCACTTCTCCGGAGGTCGGGGTTGCTGCCGGGAAGGAGGGAGACGCTGTGCTCAGACTGCCTGGCCCCCCGCCCCAGCCCAGCGGTGGCAGCAGCAGCGGCACTCAAGCCCTCCCCAGGCAGGAGAAACACCAGCAAGCCAACCAGCAGCCCCAGCGGGAGCAGCGGATCCATTACCTACTGGTGTTTGGCCCGGAAGGGGTCCGGCCGGCAGGTGGGGGGAGAGGAGGGGCCGGCAAAGGGTTCCCCCCCTGGGGCCCCCTCTCCAGCCGGCTCTGCATGTGGATGTGCCACGCAGACTTGCTACGGGGCCTGTGGAGGGGAGCACAAGGGCGTCACGGGCCTGCCGGGGGTGGGGCGGGATCTAGACCCCCTTCCCCCCCGTGGCCAGGGGGCCGGAAGGTGAGCAGAGGCTCCAGCTCGGAGCACAGCAGACACTGCCTGGCGCTGAGGGTGCTGCTCCCGTGCCCTCCAGCCCACGCCTGCCCTTTCCCTTCCTCTCTGAAGCTGGGTCCCCAGCTGCCTCCCACCCGGATGCCCTGCTTCAGCCACAGGGCAATGCTGGTCGCCTGCCCACAAGCCAGCCCTGCCTGACTTTCTCCCACAGCCTGTCCAGGGGAGGGCAGGGACCGCACCCATGGCTGGTGGGCGGGAGGGGGGAATTCCGAGCAAGGCAGCAGCCCAGACAAGGGGAACAAGGGGCTTCCGGTCTCCTTTTCCACTCCCCAAAATAGGCAGCTCTGAGGTAGGAGTACCCACCTGGCTCGGACAGCGTGGACCGGCCTCGTGCTGCTGCTGCTGGTCACTCCGCTGGTGTTGAGGGCGGTTGCTATGGAGGACGTCCGCTGGGGCACCTGGGGGAAAGGAGAGGGTGAGGAGGGGCTTCCCTGCTGAACACCACCATTCCCCCCCCCTTTGCCAAGGACTCGAGGGGAGCTGTCAGGAAAGGGAAAGGCCCTCCTCTCTCCGCCTGCCAGGATGCCCCCTCATGCTACGGCCACCACCAGGGGCTCAGAGCCAACCCCGGCCAGGCAGCAGAAAGGGGTCCCTTGGCCTGCAGAGAAGGTGGGGGAGAAGGTGCTGGGTGGCCCATGGCGGGGTCTCTCCACCCCAGAGCCCGGCCTGGTGCACTGGGGCAGGCCGTCCTCCCGTTCCCCAACTGATTACCTGGGGAGGGGCACTGGGGTCCATTTTGACCCAAGGTCCTCGCTGGTCAGCGGTGGGCCGGGATGGCTGTGGGGCAGGCCCCTCAGAAGTGGGGTCAGAGTTCTGCCGGATCATGCCCCCGCGAGGAGGGGGTGGGGCGGAGGAGGCGGAGTCATGGACAGGGAAGGCAGCCATGTTCTTGCTGGGCTGGTCCTGCAGCGACTGGGAGCGAGGGACGGGGGCAGCGTATGGTTTGAGCGGGACGCGGTGGGCCAGGTGGCTCTGTGGAGGGAGAGGCCATGCGCAGGGGTCACGGAGGGGTCCCTGCTTCCCAGGCCAGCGGGGTTGATGGCAGGAGGGGGGGAGTGCCTGACACCCCAGCCCTGGGCTCGGCTGCCCAACCACCCCCTCTCTCGGGGCCGGGGTGTGTGTCTCCCTGGGGCCTTCAACTGGGGACGCCAGGCTCTCTTCTCCAGGAAAACGGGGTTCCGCAGCCTCCTGCTCCGGCCACTGTCAGGGGGTGAAGGGGCAGAGGGTAGCCAATGGGAGAAGCAGCCAATGGGAAGAAGCAGCTGGGATGGCGGCGTGGGGAGGAGGAGGTGGTGAAAGCAGAGCAGATGGCGGAGAGAGAGGCGGGCCCACCTTGTGCTGCCCCTCCTGGGGCTCGACAGGGCGCTGCATGGGGGGCGTCTGTGAGGACGAGGCGAGGGACCCTGACTCGGCACAGGGTTGGGGGGCAGCGTCTTGCCCGGGGGCTCCCAGCTTGGCCTTGGCTGCCAGCGAGGGGGAGCTCTCTTTGTTGATCCGCTCTTCCACCTGGGGGCGACACTGAGCTGGCCCACTGCCCCTCTGCGGCCCTCTCCGCCCCCCCATCCATGCCAGGGGAGGAGCTTCAGGGAAAGGGCCCTGGGGAGATACCTCACGGGCCCAGGGGGGCTTCTCGGGGGCGGCTGCACTGCTGCGGCTGTGGTGGTAGAGGGGCTTCGGCTGCTGCTGCTGCTGCTGCTGCTGCTGCTGCAGGGACTTGAGATAGGCATGCTCCTGCTGGAGCTGCCTCTGTAGCCGCTCCGACTGCCTCTGCTCCTCCAGCTGCTTCCGCTTGTACTCCTGCAGGGACAAGGAGGGGAGGCTCCTGGGACTGGGCAGGGGGGAGAGCAGCCCCTGCCCAGCAGGCAGACAACTCCCCCAGCCTCCCCCTCCTGCCTTACCAGCAGCAGGGCCTGTTCCTGCAGCAGCTGCTGCTGCAGGATCTCCAGCTGCCTCTGCTCCTCCTCCAGCTTGTGCCTGATGTACTCCTGGGGGAGAGGGGACGGAGAGGGGGCGGAGGAGCTGGTGAAGAAGGGGCAGCAGCAAAGTCCCGTCCCCCCGCCTGCCAACTTGCCTCACACAGGGAAGCAGAAAGGCCCCACCGGTGATTCCCCCCCCCACCTGCTCCCGCTCCGCCTGCCGGCGCTCCTCTTCCCGGCGCATCACTTGCAGGTCCTCCAGGCGCCGCTGGTGCTCCTTGCCCTGAAGCTTCCGTTGCTCCCGCTCTCGGCGCTGCTGCTGTGGACAGAAGGGGGGAAGCAGCTGGCTAAGTGGGCGCAGAGGGCCAGGCGGGCTCTCGTTGCCACCTGGGCCAGCCCTGTGACAGCTGGGGGGGGGGGGGGTTGGACCGGTAGAGCCAGGAGCCTCTGGCCCACCTCTTCCACTCTCCGGCGCTCTTCCTTCTGCTCCTCGATGCGGCGCTGGCGCTGGTGCAGCAGGTGCTTGATGTGAGCCTCGGAGTCGCGGTGCTGGGCAGCCAGCTGCTGCTGCAGCTTCAGAGCCTCCGAGTTGCTCTTGTTCTCCTGTTGCAGGCGGAGGAACTCCCTCCGCAGGGTGGACTCCCCGGGGACGTTCATGATGGAACTGGGGGAGGCGGTTAGAGGGAGGGGGGCTCAGCCAGCTGCCAAGAGGCACGTCTGAGGCGCCTTCCCCAGTGAGGGTCAGAAGGAGCGGACTCCACCCCTCTGCCCTCCGTACCTTGGCTCTCCTTCCTCGCCGCGCCCATCGTCCTCTTCCTCGCTGCCGCTGTACTCGTACTCTGTCTCGTCTGCCAGAGGGAATAGCAAGAGGCGGCCCAGTGCAGACCCAGACATCCCCCGCCCGCCAGTCCCAGAGCCAGACCCCCCACCCCACTTACCCTTCTCCCCCCTCTTCTTGCGGGTGCGGTCAATGTGGTCCTTGAGCTGGATGCGGACCTGCCGCTCGGTAGGCTGGTCGCGGATAAAGGGGAACTTGAGCAGCTGCTCGGTGGGGGGCCGGTTGGGGTAGGCTTTGATCAGGCAGTTGTCAATGAAGTCGATGAACTTCTTGGACCTGCCCCATAGCGGGAGGAACAGGCTGCGGTTACACTGCTCCCCAGCCCCTACACCCTGAGGGGCAGGCCCCAAGCAAGGGAGGCCAACACCCTTAAGCTGTTCCCAGAGCCAGAGAGCAAGCGGGGCAGCTCTGCTGGAAGACTCTCCGTCAGGCATGGTGACCTCGGCCAGACCCTGTGATGGTAGAGGTCTCCCCCTGCCATGCATCATCCCCCACCTCTTTGAAGGAAGGAAACCAGGGGGTTCCCTTTTGGAGAAGACAAGAGTATTCCCCATGCCCCCCCCCAATTCCTCGTTGCCGCCTCGCTGTCCACAGGGAGGACGTACCATTTCTTGGACTTCAGCTTGGGTGGAGGATTGCGCGGAATGAGGAAGAGAGCACGCATGGGGTGCATGTCACACAGGGCTGCAAGAGGAAGAGAGTTGAGCAGAGCCGGTGTTGACGGGCCCCATCCCTCCCTAGAAAAGTGAGTGCACCGATATGCTGAGGCAGACACTCACGAGGAGCTCCTTCGGCCATCTCAATGGCAGTGATCCCCAGGGACCAGATGTCGCTCTGCAGAGGGGAAGGAGGAGGGAGAGAGGGTGTCAGACCTGCTTCAATTTGCTCCTGTAGTTAAGAGAAACTCTTGACTCCACTTGTAGCGAAAGGTATACTTTACTAAAAACCAAGCGGATTACAATATAGCAAAGCCAGATCTGAAGCTCCCGCGGCAAACTTCCCTGGTTTCCCTCTACAGTTCCTCTCCTCCCTGGTTTCTTATTGCCCAATTATATTTGAATAAATTGTTGAGGGGCTGGTTGGTGAGTTCCAGGCTTTGATCTCAAGGTGGTGCCTCTGGAACGTTGGATGAGTCTGCAGCCTCCCCCCCGCCCGTCCAGCTCCCTCCTCCCATAGTTCATGTACACCGGCAGCTAGCAAATGCCAAGCTCAAGTGTACGATGGCAGCTCTGCGAGGTCCAGGCAGCCACGCCTCCTCCCTGCTCCAGCTCCTTTGCGCTCGCCAGTTCCTCCCAAGTCTCCTCCTATCCCACCCCCCACCCCCCCGCCCGGGGCCTCTCTGACATGCAAGACGGCCCGCCCCCCACAGGTTTCCTGGAGACCTACTCTGTAGTCATACGTGGCATCAGGGTTTTCATCGCAGGCGATCACCTCTGGTGCCATCCAGTAAGGGGTACCGATGAATGTGTTCCGACGCCCCACTGTACGGTCCAGCTGGGCACTGACCCCAAAGTCCACTACAGAAAGCCACAGATAACAAGAGCAGCTTCACCCACAGTGCAGTTTTGGGGGTGATGGGACCCCACCACAATTCATAGGAACAACCTGCAAGAAGCCCCGTCAGGTGAGACTCCAGCCCAACGAGACTTTCCTCTCCCGGGGGCCTGTTGGGAGGCTGCAGGGGCCCCCAACGGTCCTGCAGTCCAGAAATCCGCAAGAGGCCAGACGAGGGAAGAAGGGGGGGTTCTACAGTTGGTTAAGGCTGCCTTCTCTAAGCTAGCTGCTGCAACTTTGGCCCAGCCGGCTGGCCTGTTGGGGGCTGTGCCCACCACAGTACGATGCAGATGAACTGACAGACCTGGATGTTGCCTCACCGGAGACTGGTCTGCCTCAGTTTCTTGGCTGACAGGAGCCACAACACCAAGGCCAAGGAAGGTGGGTTGGTGTGATTGTGTGGCCCTTGAAAGGGGGGGAGAACGCGTTTTCCCGGAGATGCCAGCTGCAGGCACCACCGGGTGGAACTCTGCCACGCTGACAGACTACATCTTCTGCTGAGCTCTCTAGCACTGGTTCTGTGTGTGCTTCGGGAGTCTCCTCCTAGGGAGTTCCTGGCCCTAACTGCACAGGTGTGCAACATGTGAATTGGCTTTTACTTTGCAGATGAGGCAGGAATTGAAAACCTCTGCTCTCTGCCATGAGCAGACGACTTCCCTGACCAACTCGCCGAGGGCTGGCTCAGGTTCCTCAGGGATCCAGAGGGTCTCCAAAGACTGCTTGGCAGCAGGTCCTGCCCCACACCCAGAGGGAATCAGAAGCAATCAGGCCAGTGGGCAGGCTTTGCCCACTTTTGCCCTCCAACTCCTAGATGGAAGGCATCCAGAGCCCAGCCTGGCAATGGTCCTGGTCACTCTGGGGGACGTAAGAGGGCCTGAGTGTCCTCCTCCTCCTCCTCCTGGGCTTTGCTGCTCTCTCCCAGCATTGGATGCCCTCAACTTCCAGGCCACCAGTTGGGAGGTGAGAGCAGGGCTTGAGTCCCGTGTGTGTGTGTGTGTGTGTGTGTGTGAGAGAGAGAGAGAGAGAGAGAGGGAGGGAGAGAGAGAGAGAGAGAGAGAGAGAGAGAGAGCCGAGTGCTTCTCCCACAGCCGAGGGAGACCCCTTGCTGCTCCAGAGCGGGAGACCCTCAAGGACACCCATTATTCACTCAGCCGGCTACAGGGAGGCTGCTCGGGGTGGGTGGGGGGTGCATCTAGACAGTGCCAAAGGAGCCAAGCGGAGATGAACCTGCCCCAGGACGGAGGGGCTTGTGGCCAGCCAGCCCAATCCGGTGGCACCAGCTGTGGAAGGAGTGGGTTGGGGCCCTGGGGTCTGAAATTGCTGAAGCTTCTGGATTTTATGCCCCACACGTGGCTCCCTTGGGGAAAACCCCGGAAGCTTCAGTGGGTGAGAAATGCAGTCGGGGGCAGGGACGACGCAGAATGCCCCCAAAGGCCAGAGGAATATCAGGGTTTCCCAGCCCACCTGGAAAGCTGGCTCTTACTTCGCCCCCTTTGCCAGCACGGCCAGGGGAGCCTCCATTCCCAGGGATGTCTGAGAAACCGAGTCCGGGTTGGTCCTTGAGGGGGCCTGTGGCAGATCCCACCCCCTCCTGGGCAGACACAGGGCCTTTCCCAGGAGCGCTCCCCCTTTCCCCAAAGGGACGTCCAGCCCTTCTTCTCTGGGCTTTGTGGGAACGGTTGTTCCAGAGACCCCTTGGTGAGCACGGCTGGGCCGCAGGGGAGCCAGCAGCCCACCTACCCAGCTTCACTTCGGCGTTCTCCGTCAGCAGCACGTTCTGGCCCTTGATGTCCCGGTGGATGACTTTGTGCGCGTGGAGGTGAGCCAGTCCCTGGTGGGGGGCAAGAGGCGGGAGATCACGCCTTGCACAGGGGAGGGGTCGCCCGCGGGATGCTTTGCCCCAGGCCCCTCCCCCCGCCCAACTGCACGAGCCCCTCCTCACCCGCAGGATCTCCCGGCAGATGTAGGCGATGCAGTCTTCCTTCAGCGCGTTGCCCTTGGTGTTCTTCACCAGATCCGTCACAGAGCCAGCACCACAAAACTCCATCACCAGCTGGGCAAAAGGGGGCAGGGGAGGTCAGGGCTGCCACGGCGCAGCTCGGACAGCCCTCTGGCTGTTCTCGGGGACCCCCCCTCGCCTCACCCAGAGCTGGTCGTCATTCCCGGGGGGGCTCTTCTTAACAAAGGCCCCATAGTAGGTGGCGATGTTGCGGTGGTGGGAGTATTTCTTGAGCATGTTGATCTCCTGCTTGATCTCCTCCTCTTCATCCTTTCAGGGAGGGAGGGGAGGCTGAGTCAGTGGGGGAAACCCCTTGCCTGGCAGAAGAGCACAGCCCCCCTCCGATGTGGGCCCGGCAGTCTGGCCTCCTCCCTTGGAGCCCCCTGCCTGGCTCAGGGCAGCCATGCCTGCCTTCCGACCCCGGAGAGAGGGAGACCAAGCCAGCGCCTACCTCGGTGACGTCCATAACTTTGATGGCAGCCAACTGCCCGGTCTTGACATGGCGGCCCTGGCAGAGGAGGAGGAGGAGAGGAGGAGGGAGTCAGACGGTGCCCCTCTGCCCCTTGAGGCGGCCCACCCAACCCTGCTCCAGGCCAGAAGCCTTGGGAAAAGTGTGGCCCCTCCTGGGCAGGGGGTACTGCTGCTCCCTGCTCTGGTCTAAGGCTGCCTGGGTCCCCCACGGCCTGATCAGGCGGCTCGATTTCTGAGGTCGCTGCTTCCAGCCCCTGGCGCTGGGGCCCAAGCGCTGGTTCCGAGCCCCTTCCCTCGAAGGGCTCTTCCATCTGGCGGCCATTCCCAGGTCTTTTACGCACATCCACCTCACCAAACGGCCCCTGGCTGGAAACCCTGTTTCTCGCTCTGCCTCCGAGCCCCATAGAAAGATAAGCTGCTCTTGGCTTTGGCGCCCCCCAGCGCTGAATCTAGAGGGAGGAGGGGGCGGCCTCTCTTGGCAGGCACCTGCTGTGTTGTGAGCTCTTCGTGCCAGCAGAGGGAGCCCAGGAGTCCTCTTGGCCTGGCTCTCCTGCCCTGTGCCACCCACCACCAAGGCTGCGGGGGGGGGGGGGGCAGCTGCTTCCCTCCCTGCCTCTTTCAGTGTGGAAGGGGTCAGCTGGGGCAGCACTGGCACCTGAAAAAAGGGAGGCTGGCAGGGTGGGACTCCAAAATACGCCTCTGGGTCCCCGTTGCTCTTAAGCCCACTCACCCCCACCCGGGTCTCTGGGCACCGTGGGCACTCCTGCTGACACCCAGGGCCAAGCCCCCTCCTCCCCCCCCCGGCCCAAGGAGGGATCCTGCGTGCTGGGTGGGGGGGAGCACCGAGGGCTGCCCCTCCCTCTGAAGGCTGGCTGGAGGGGTAGCCCAAGCACCGCTTTTTTCTCCACTCATGTGAGGAGGGGAGGGGGGGCTCTCATCTGGCCCTCTCTTCACAGCCAGGCTGCTGCCTTCGACTCAGCTGCTGCCGAGGAAGGGCAGCCATTGCTGCAGAAAGGGGGAGACCCCCCCCAGCTCAGCACCACTGGGCAGCAACCTAGCTCAGACCCCCCCCCCCGTCGGGCACAATGTTGGAGGAGGAGGAGGGAGCCATGGGGCGATTTTCCAGACCCCCCCCCTGCCCTCAGCCGTGTGTTGGCATTGTCTTCTCTGCCATGCAGCCTGGCGTGGGCAGCTGTTGCCTGGCAACCGCTTTCCGCTTCCTTTCAAGGGGACCAGCGCTGAAAAGGCCCCCCCTCGCCCATTAAGTGTGAAGAGAGCGATCTGGTACACCTCCTCTCTGGCCCCCCACCTCCCTGGCACCGAAGGGGGGGAAGGGAGGGCTACAGCCAGCCGGCCACCCCCACCTTCTCAACAGAGCCCCTCCCCTCCTTCCCCATCCCAAACCACCTGATGAGGGGGGGGAGGCAGAGCCCCTCTCATGGGGACAAAGGTCCCCTGGCCAATCTAGGGGCCGACTTGCTCCTCTTGCCCCCCCCAATGGGGAGAAATGAAGCATCCGGAGAGGTCTTGTGGCTGGGCAGGGGGGTCAGGGAGGTGAGGTCAGCAAAAAGAAAACCAACCTTGCCAGAGAGGAACCCTCCCCCACCCTCTGGCCCTGAACTGCTCGGACAAGGCTAAAGTGGGGGTGGGGGTGGGGGGTGTCTGCTTGGCTTCCCTGGAAAGGTCTCTGCCTCGCTTCTCAAGGGGGGGGCAAGCAGGGAAGGAAGAGGGGGCAGCCCTTGCCCAGGCGGTGGGAAGCCTTACAAGTGAGCCAGTCTGCACTCCCCACCTCCACTCCCACCCAACCCCCCAGTATCCAGAAGCCCCCTTGCTTTGGCCCCCTCCACCCCAGCCCCCCCCGCCCTCGATTCTGTCCTGGCATCCTGGGGGAAGCTGGGAGGGGGAAAGAGAGCCAGTCCTCCTGCCTGCTTGGAGGGCTGCCCCATGGATACTGGGGAGAGGCTCACGGCCTGTGTGGGGCAGCCCTTACAGACAAGGAAGGCCCCCAAGGCCCTCCAAACGCCCCCCAGCAGGGCTCCTCAGAGGCCTGCAAAGCAGGGAACTACCCCTCCCCCAGAGTGGGACGACTGACCACAAGGCCCCCCGGCCCCCCTTCTTTTTTCTTGCCAGAAGCCCCCAGGGTCCCCTGGGGAGGCCAGGAGTAGCTAAGGGACAGCCCACCACCCAGGAGACCCTTTCAGGCGTGGGGGCTGGCCAGTGTGCCCCCCCACCCAATCACAAGGCTCCTGAAAGGCCTGGCCTTCCCCCAAGGCAGCAGAGTTTCTCCCCAAAACAGCTCCTCCCCTCCTCCCCCTCCCGTGGGCCACAAATGAACATTGGTATCAGACTTTTAGCCATCAGGACAATGAAATATCCCAGCTGAGAAAACGGCTCCCCCTGCCCCCCCCTCCCGTCACTCACCTTGTAGACCTGCCCATAGGTCCCATTGCCAACCACTTCCACCAGCTCAAATATACCGGCAGGATCCTGTGGAGGGAAGAAGGTGCTGGGTGAGACCCTGGCAGCTGCCCGGAGGCCAAGGGCATCTCCTGCCCATTAAGGCCTTGGCCAACTCCGGCCTGGTTCTGCCTAGGGAAGAGGCCGTGGGTGCCCCATCTCTGGGCAAGGGGAGGGTCTACCGCTGAGCCCCCTGGGGTGGCCTGGGTCTGCCGAGGCTTCCCACTCTGGAACTGCCCTCCCAGAATATAAAATGCCAGTGTGTGGCACCCAGAGCATGACAGGTGTGTGTCCATGGGGAGGCAAGACAGCTATGAGCTCCCTACACAACCCCCCCCCCAAGAGTTTTGTGCACCTTGTCTTAAGAGACCTCGCTAATTCGCAAGCCCCCTGCTCGCCCCCCCAGCTACCTGCAGAGGCCCATCCGTGCTGGCAGCCTCCTGTGTGGGGCCGCCGTCCCTCAGCCACAGCAAGGAAGGCCAGTCTCGGGGAGCAGAGAAAATGGGTTGGCCAGCAGGGGCTCTGGTTGCCCCAGAGCAGACACTGTTCTTGTCTCAGTCCCAAAACTACTTCTGCCTAGGGTGCCTGTCCCCCCCCCCCATTGCAGCCCAGGGGCTCCATCTCCTGCCCCACCTGGGCATCCGGGTTAGAGTGCCCCTCGGCTGACTCAGCCTTTGCCCAGGGCAGCTAGCAAGGGGCCAGCAGGGCTCTGTCCTGCCACGGCTTCCTGTGACCCCAATTTGCCTCCTGCTGCATCTTGGCCCCATTTCCTCTTAGCCCTCCCCAGAGCTGCCCCGCTTTTTTTCTTGGTCCCCTGCAGAGCTGGCATCCTGTGCGGTCCTTGGCGGAACCCTGCCTAAAATCTAGGGTAACAGCCGCCTCCGTCGGAGGGCCAGGTCCCCCAGGACAGGTATTAATAGCTTCTCATTAGAAGGAAGGGGTGGGCCCAGGCAGGCCCGACCCCAATCCTGGCACCCTGAAAAGGTGGGGCTGGGCCAGGCCTCTTGCCCACGGCTGCAGGCCAGAATCATCCAGAGAAGCCGGGCAGAGGGAGGCCTCCTCAGCTGCAACCTGGCCCCACGTCCCCCCACCCCAGCAGGGCCTTCGGCTCAGGAAGGCTGCTGCCCAAGGGGCCCTGTGCCTGGGGGTGAGCCCTGGGCATCCAAGCTGAGCACGTGGCCTGGGCAGGGGAATGGGGGGAGGCCTCTTGGGGAAGGGCAGTGGGCTCCCATGGCTGCTGGCTGTGAACTCTCCTGCCCATCACTGAACCCCAAAGAGAAGCTCCTGGGTTAAGGGAGCTCGCCAAACCTCCCCCCCAGTCTATGCTTGGCCTGGGAACCCTCAGCCTTGGCCAAAGGGATCTTCCCTCCCTACTTCCTGTCCCAGTGTACCCCCCCCAATCTACAGGTATGATGGGGGCCACCCCCCTCTTCTGAAGCTCTACAGAAACCCCCATTGAAAAGAAGCGCTTTTGTGGGGTGCGGTGGCCTCTGTGACATCCCCCCAAAGCACCCCAAACTCACAAGGCCACGAGTTCCCTCAGTAGCCCCTCCGTCCTGGGGGGCATGGAGACAATGCAGTGGAGCTGCTCTGTTTGCTCCTTTGGCAAGTCCTTGGGCACCTCTACTGCCTGCCTGCCCCCCAGCGACAATTCCAGGCTTCTCTGCGAAGTTGCTCGTAAAACCCCCTCCCCAGTTCCCTGACCCATCTCCTCCTGAGCTGCCCCCCCCGAAGGGAAAAGAGAAAGAAAGCCCAGCAAACAGGGGAGGCTGAGGTTTACTTTGGGGGGGATCAGTCCCTTGCAGCACCCCTTCTTCAAAGGTGGTGGAGGATGGAGAGCTTCCCCAACCCTCTCGAGTGTGGGGGGGGGAGGGCTTGGGGGTGGCTGTGAGTCAGCAGAAAGGCCAAGGGGACCTGTGCTAACAGCTGCCCACCCCACGGGCTGCCTCCACAAGCCTGGCCCACGCCAGGCACAGGGGGTGGGGGTGGGTGGAAGCTGCTGGAGACAGTCAGAAACGCCTCTTCTTCACCTGCAGTCAGTGGGCAACTGAGGATGAAGCTCCCCTGCAGCACATCCCAGGAAGTCATCTGGGTCTCTGGCAGCCCCCCCAACCACTCTATGCATATGCAAACAGGGCCCTGCAGAGCAAAGGAGGGAAGGAAGGCCCATCCATCTCTCAAGTGGGGCCCAAGGCCAGGCCTTCTTGTGGGGGACGGGGACTCCCTGGCAGCTGCCTCGGCCACCCTGGGAAGAGGAAGGCAACCTTTGCTCCCAGAAGCGGGCAAGGCCAGCTCCTCATCCCCACCCAGTTCTGCAGATGGCATGACGCTGTGCCAACCCTGGGCAGGCTCTTCCGGGCTGCCACCTCCTCTCTTCCAAGGTGCAGAGCAGGGAAGGACCAAGGGAGCTGTCTTCCTGGGCTCTGCGTAGCTCAGGTCAGCTGCCCCCCTCGAGGGGAGGGGCTGCACTGCCACTTCCCACTGGGGGTGGGGTGGGGGCTCCCGCAAGACCCAGCTGGTGGGGGACCCTCCAGGGCTCCTGCCTTTTCAGAGAGGCTCCAGATCGTGCCCAGGTGGGGTGGGGGAAGGAAGACTGCCAGCCTCCGCCCCCACTGAGGCTGCCTTCATCTCCATGGCAGCCTTCTTGGAGGGGGGTGGGGGCAGCTCTGGCTCAGCTCAGCACTGGGGCCAGGCTTGCCCGTCTCCGGTTGGCCGGCCAGATGCAGCAGGGAAATTTTGGCCCAGGGGAAGAAGAGCCCTGGCCTGCGAGCTTCCAGCTCCCATCACCAAGGCTTAAGGGGTCAAATGGAGCATAGCTGGACTGGAGGCTTCCTCTGGCTCCCTCCATTTCCCCAGGCCAGCCAACGGCCAGCGGAGAGAGGGGAGACGGGGTGGGCTTCACACCCACCTGCCCCTCCCTCCCTAACCCTGCAGCTCAGTCTCCAAGGAAGACCCCACAGATGCTGCACTTCGAGCCAACCTGGCCAGGCCAACCACGGCCTCCTTAAGCTGTGCCAGGCCTGCCAGCCACGCTGGGCTCAGGTGGCTTCACCCATCCAGGGTGGGTTGGGAAGAAGAGCCTCTGGGCCTCCTGCTGGAAGCCCCCCCACAGGCATCTGGGAGCCTGTCTTGTGTTCCCACCACTGGGGGGGGAGGGGAAGTCCTGCCAAGGTCAGAGGTGGGAGGGAGAAACACCTGGAAGCAAGGCCAGAGGCAGGGGTCCAGCCTGCATCAGGGGCCCCCCAGCTCCCCCCCCGGAACAATTTCACAAGGACCAGAAAACGGCTTTTTAAGGCACTGCAAGGGAAACGCTCAGACCGAAGAGGCTCTGAGGAAGGTTTTCAACGCAGGAACATCAACTGCTCCAGTCCCCCAAAGTCAGGCAAGCAAGGAAGGTGGCTGACTCTGGGGAGGGAGGGAGGGAGGGAATGAAGGGAGGAAGTGGGGAGGGAAAGAAGGCCTCCTTCGTTTTGTGGGACAAAGCCCGGAGTGATGGCAACAGTGGCAGCCTTGTCAAGGTGGGTTAAGCCAGAGGGAGGAAAAGGGCCCAGGAGGCTTTCCACAGCCCTTCCAGCTGATCAGGCTCCTGCTGGGATGGCAGGGAAGGGGGGGGGCAAAGGGCCCGGTCCTTCCAGGGACTGCCCTCCTCCCCATTTAAGCCTCTTCCTAGCTGGGCCAAAGAGCGCCTCCCCCCGCCCCCCAGCCAGTGTCCCTCCTCCCACCAGGTGCTTATTCACCCCCCAGGCCGGGAGAGACAGACAGAAAAGCCGGTCTGGGCAGGTCCACCCTCGACAAAGAAAGGGGCCCCACCCTCCGCATCTCCTGCGGGGTGGGGGAGCCCGAACCAGCTGAACCGCCCCAGTCGCAGCAGCCAGGAGGGAGCCGGCTGACCTGCCTAACCTGTGGCAGCCGCCTTCTCTGGGCTTCCAGGAGGGCCCAGGGACCCCCATCTGGCTCCCCTGCTGCCAACAGGGAGGTGGGCCCCTTGGAGCTCCACTGGGCTCTCCCAAGGTCGGCTACAGGAGTGGACCCTCCAAGTGGCCCAGCAGGGAGGCCAGACTGCTGGAGACTCAGCCCCCCCCGCCTGCTGCACTACACGGGCGCAGGGATGCCCTTCACCTGCTCTGGGCTTCCCCCCCCCCCCCGCATGGCTCAGAGGGCGGCAGGGCCTGCCATGTCCAGGGGGGAGGAAGTGGCAGCATAGGCAAGCGTGAAAGGGGGGATTGTGATTCAATTAAGGCCAACATGCTGCAGTCAACAAGTTCTCCCTAGCAACAAGCGGGCATGGTGGCATGAGCGAGCCCAGCACCCAGCACCCTTCCCAGGCAGACTGAGAGGCCAGGCGAGGGGAGCAGGCGGCAGCGGCCTCCCAAAGCCACCAGGGGGGACAAAATGGGAGAAGGGAGGGGAACAGCCTGCCCCCCCCCCCCGCTGGGGCTGGAAAGATACAGCAGCTCCTCTCCCCCCACCAAGCCGAAGCACCTCCCCCTTCCCTCCCCCCCCTCAGCTTCAATCAGAGAGCAGGTGCACCACCAAATCAGCCTCCCCCAAGTGCTCCTAATTAATAGGATGGGAAATTTCCACCCGTGGCCATTGAATCGGGTCAGAAGCCCAAGGCAAATGTAGGTGTCAGGCCCTCTTGGGACAGGAAAGCCGAGCGGAGGGAGGGAGGGAGGGAGGGCTCTGCTCAGCCCCTCCAGAGCAGGGATCCAGACCCACACAAGGGGGGGTGGGGGGCTGCCCTGGACCACCTGGAGGGACAGAAGGGGCAGCAGACCAGGCCTCTCAGCCTGCAGCAGCAGAGCAGGGCTTCCCCACAGGGAAGGCCCACAGCCGAAGGGGGAACTCCCGGGCGAGGTGGGGGGGCACTCTGGAAGCCCTAAGCCCCCCCCCCATAAATAGTTGTGGCTGCCTCAACTTCCTTTGAAGCCAAGCAGCTCCAAGCAGTCCTTGGCTCCCCCCTCTACCCTGAAGACGGGGTGGGGGGGGGGGCGTTAGCAGTCCGACCCTGGGCCGTCCGCCCAAAGCCTCCCCGGGGCCCTGCCCTCAAGCTCAGCCTCCTGAAAGGGGTTTGGGCTGGGGGGTTGTCAGTGCCCGCCGCCCCTCCCTCCTGCCCAGGTGGGGAGGCCGGGCACCAGAAGGGGAAGGGCAGCCGGAGGGGCCCCGGGCCTTGAAGCCTCCTGGCCAACACGGCCGCCCTCTGCCACGGGGGCTCTGCCAGCAGCCCGGCCTCCCAGGAAAGCCCTTTCCCCGGGCTCCTGCCACACCTGCCCGGCTCTCCCCGGGCCCAGGGCGGCTTCCAGGCCCGTCTCTTCCCTGGAGCTGGGCTGGCGCTTGGATCCCTGCGAGGGACCGGCGGGGGGCCGAGCAGTGGGCCTCCTCCCGGCTGCAGGGGCTCCTTCTCCGGCTCCGCTCTCTGCGCAGGGCAGCCCCGGGAAGAGCCCCGGCTGCGGGGGGCACGGACTCCCCTCCTCCCTCCGCGGGGCTGCGCTGGCCTGACCGCCGCCGGGAACCCCCCAGGGGCCCTTCGCCGCCGCTGCTCCCTCCGGCTGACCGGCTCCCCCCCCCCGCAGGCAGAGGCGGCCCCTCCCGCCAGTGGCGCGCTCCAGGAGACGCTCCCGCGGCCTGGCCGGGCCTGTCCCGCTCGGGGGGCGGGGGCGAGGCTGCTCTTCGGCGGGGGGGGCGGACGGACGGAGGGAGGGAGGGCGGCCCACTCACCCGGAGGGCGGAGAGGTCGATGTCGTCGAGGCTGCGGGCGGGGGCCGGGTCGGCCATGGCGGTGGCGGCGGCGTCCTCCCCGCTCGGCTACGGGCCCATCGCGCTGCCCGTCCGGCCGAGCGACCCTCCGAGCGACCCGCCGTCCGCCTCGCTCCGACTCGGCGGCGCCCTGAGGAGAGGGCCGACGCACTGCGCAGGCGCGGGGCCCGGGGGGCGGAGCTCTGTCGCCCGGCGGCGCTCCGCCTTCCCTCCGAGGGGGGGGGAATCGAGGAAGAGCGCGCGCAGGCGAGCGTGCGCGGAATCGCCGGTCGTCCGGGAGCGGGATGGCGGAAGGAGCGGCTCCGGGGCACTTCCGGCGGAAGTCGGCAGTCGGGGAAGAGGCGCGGCGGTGGCACGTGCCGGGCGCTAAGTCGAGCCGGAGGGTCGAAGGTCAGCGCCCTGCGGACGCCCCCAGCCCACGACCCTCCCCCCCCTCCGGTCAAAGCAGACGCGGGACAAGAGCGCGCGGGCGGAATGCGTGTTTATTGAGCGTGTGGACGTGCTGGCGGTTGCAAAGGGCCCGGCGGCGCTCAGGTCCAGACCTCGGTGGGGATCATGCCCTCCTTGCAGTTGAGGGGCGGCAGGAGGTGCTCCTCGGCCAGGAACTCCAGCGGGAAGCAGACCAGGAGCCCCCGCAGCGCCTGCAGACGCTCCCGGGCCCGGCCGGGGCTGAGCGAGGCCAGGCTCCCCACCGCCACGTGACCGCGCAGGGCCCGGTGCGACCGGACGGCGTCGGTGGGGAGGCAGCGGAAGACCTGCGCGGGGGAGGGGGGAGGGGAGGGGGGGTTAGCGGTTGGCCCCGGAAGCAGCGGCCCAGATGAGCGTCGGCGGAGGCTGGCTCTCCCTCCTGGCACCGCACGAACTCCTGCCGGGGCAGGAGCAGGAAAGGAGCCGAACCCCCCCCCGCCCAATAATTCCCCGGGGGGGGGCTTATGGCCCAGGTGCTCCTCAGCCCAGCCAACTGGGGGGGGAATCTACAGGGGCTGGAGGCCGATTTGCAGATTGGAGGAAGAGGGATCCTAATAGCATCCATCTCCTCATCTGTCTCCGCCTGCCAGACCCCCGCCCCAAATCCTGGGGACTTACCTCCTCATAAATGCTGGTATTGGCTAAAGCTCGGGCACACCAGACATCGTGGAAGAAACGGTCGCTGATGGGGTCTCGAATGCTGACATCGTCCTCTGGAGTGACCCCCAGGAGGCACCTGGCAGGGATTTTTCAAGGGCAACGGGGATGCAAAAGAGCAGGACTTCCCCCACCCCACAACAGCCCTGGGCTTCCAGGGGTGGGGCAGCTGGAGAGGAGGATCTTGCTGCCCTCCTGTCAGTTTGCTGTGACCATCACCCCCAGGGCTCCCTTCTGCCCCGCCCACCCATCTCCATGCTCTTTGGGTCTTCTTGGGCGAAGGGGGGGGCTTCCCTTTCTGCCCCTGCAGCGCTCACCTGAAGCACTCCAGGCGCAGGCTGAGTGCGAACTTCCCTGCCGCGTACTCCTGCCCACCCATAACAGACGGCACCAGCTCCCTGTCTTCCACCAGCACGGCCAGCTCGCTGTCGCGCTTCCCCAGCAGGCTCCGGTCATTGATGTTGGCAGAACCTTTGGGCAGAGGGGCTAGGCCCATGAAGCGAAGCCCCGGGCTTGGGTCGCCCTGCCCAACGCCCCCAAGCGCCCCCACTCACCAATGATGACGCGCTGGTCATCCGCAATAAGCATCTTGCTGTGGACGTAGACCAGCTCCGTGAGAAGGGCACCCTGCAGCTCCCCGTGGGTCCGAAGGCCGCAGAAGGAGACGTAGTTCCTCCAGGCCTCCCCCACTTTTGAGAGAAGAAGAGAGACGTCAGCCCTGAGCCCCCACCCCTGCGCCAAGGCGGGGAGACACTCTTCAGCTCCCCCTCTTCCAGCAGAGAGAGAAGCCTCACTCCTGGCGTGGCGGTCAGGATGGGGCTCAAGGGCCCCGGGGGGGGGGGGTCAACTCTGCTCACCCCCACCCACCCCGTACTCACTGACTGTCTGGAGGCGACTAACAATGGACGACTCCCCACGGCAGAGGGTCCTGCAAAGCGAAAAAAGGAATCCGAGTCCTCCATCTCCCTCCTCACTGCCATTTGAAGAGGGAGCCGCGTCTTGGGACCCTGAGCCCCGGGTCCAAACTCACCGATAGGTGAAGTGAAGAATGGCTTGGATGGAGTTGCTGCCCCCCTGGGCGATGTCCCCCTCAAATCCAGGCAGGAGGGGGAGCAGCACGTACACCCTGAACGGCTTCTTCTCACTGCAATGGGGAAGACCCCCGCCCCGGGTGTCAGATGGTAGGACATGGGTGGAGGCGTTTCTCCCTGCCCCCATCTCTTCCCTGCCTGGTTCCTGTGGTGTCCTTGGCACCGACAGAAAATGGAGAGCCTCTTTTCGACTCGGACCTTTGATTCAGAGGTAGAAGCTTTTCTGAGCAGGAAATGGGGGAGGGGGAGGCTGGGCTGCTGGTGGGTTCACACTGAGAGCCAGTTTGATCTCGTGGTCAAAGCACCAGGCTGGAGACAGTGAGTCCCAGTTGCACTTTAGGCATGGAAGCTCTCTGGGTGACCTTGGGCCAGTTACTCTCAGGCCAACCCACCTCACAGGGTTGTTGTGGGAAAAGGAGGAGGAGGAGGGTGTGTTGGATGTGTTCACTGCCTTGAGTTATTTGTGAAAATAAAGGCAGGAAATGATCAATAAGAGGTAGGGGGCAAAGGGAAGTTAATAATGCAGGTGCAGTTCCGTGCGAGATGCTTGCAAGCACCAGTTAAACTTCGGTGGCCTCACTGGGCGCGCCTGCAGCTCACACAACCTTCTGCCCTCCTTCAAACGTCTCTTGTCGGAAAAGGGGCCGACAACTCCTGGTTTTCTGCTACCACAGACGAACAAGGTTCTGTCCCGGGTTGACCGGAGTCTCTCTGATCCTGGGCAGAGCGCAGCAGTTCTGGAATCTCCTCCACCGCCAAGTATCCCCCCCCCCTTTGGCTGCTGGGGGTGGGTTGGGCTCCTGGTGGAAGTGGACCCTGCTGGTCAGCAAATGGGCTCAGCCTGGATGCCACCAAGTGAATGGTGGGCTAAAAGGCAGCTGACCCTCAGCGGGAATGTAAGCACGGCAGAGGGGCTTAGGAGAGGCCCTCCCTGGGGGTTGGGCTGTAAAGGGGAGGGGGGCAGGGAAGCACTTCCACACTTGCAAGATTCTGTTAATGTAACCCCCTTGCAATAAAGTATAATTGGCTCATCTGCTCCGTCTCCCGTCTGGTTTCCCTCACAAGGCTGACAAGAACCTGGCGGTAGCTTTCCTGACACGGGCACAGCAGCTCTGAGCACGTGCAAAGAGACTCCCTCCACCAATATGGTGTCTCGCGCAACCTGGGTGCGTCACACACCCCCATTTGCCAAACCCACCTGTGGGCAAGCAGGATCCGCTGCACAACCGCATCTCCTACTGTGTTGAGCACCGAGCGCCCGTCTGTGCAGCTGATGAAGAACTGATTCTGCCAGGGGAAAGGGCAGAGTGGCCCCTTGGCAAAGGCGAACTTTCTGTCCTATCCCATGAAGGCCTCGGGAACCTTCTCCGATGGAGCCAGTCCCCCGGCTGCCCTGGGGCTGCCCAGCCCTCCTCTAGCCTACCTCGATGTACAGGTAATGCTGGCTGCTCCTGATGACATCCAGGTAGGCGTTGTAAATGGAGCATTCGTGCAGGCCGGCTGACCAGCGGTCCACAGAACGCAGCACCTGACGGCGCAGCCAGAGGTTTTCTGAGTGAAAAGGAGTGGGCTCGGACCCTGGACCCACTCACTGCCCCCCCCACCTGCTGGGAGGATCTTGATATTCTAGGGCTGGAGGCTCCTCTGCTCCCCCCTCAAAAGGTCCTACCTTTTTGAGTGCCAAAAGCCAGAAGGGGCAAGAGGCATGCAGAGTTGGCCCCTTCGGCCAAAGCCCCTCTTGTTCTCAAGCAAGGCACACAATGTGGCCCCTCAAAAGCCCCCAGACCCACCCCTTTCCAACCACCGGCCTGGCCTTGCTCCCTCACCTGGACGTCTGCAACCTGGGCACCGGGCACAAGAAAGGAGACCTTTGGAGGGACGTGGGGGGACTTGGGCAGCAGGTAGGGGTACTCGGAGCCTTTGTACTTGGCCTTGATTGTCTAAGGAGTAGAAACGGGGGGGGGTGTCAGTGGCCCCAGAGCCCCTTGGCTGCTTTTTCAGCAGGCAGAAAAACTGGTTCAAATGCTTTCATGCACAGGTGTCCAAGCCTATCTATTGTTTTATCACTCTGAAGAGGGACAGGTCATAAAATGGGTATTCGCAGTTACTCGTAAAGCGTCTCCCTTACCTGTGCAGCTGAAGAAGAAAGGAAAGGTCTTCCTCAACCGTGCCGCGAACTTTGATTGGCACATAAAAGTGCTGCTCCTGGCTTCATGGAAGCTGCTCTGGAGGGGACCCCGAAGGGAGCTGACCCTCCAAGCCACAGGGTGGATGCGAGGGTTTCTGCCATCTTTAATTCTCAGTGGGATAGCACCCTTCCCCCTGCACCATTTGCTCCCCTTTAAACAAGGTCATCTGGTCAGGCCCTGGGGAGGGGGGAGGGCAGGAGCCCCCTTGGCCCCGAAGCCCGGCTCTTCCCCCAGGCCGGGCCAGGAGTTGAGTCCAGCGCCAGAGTGCATGAGACGGGATATAACTGTGTGTGTGTGTGAGCGCAGCCCGTGCACCTGCTTGCATGCTGCTGAGCTGCCCCGGGACCCCGTGTCTGGGGCTGGAGGGGGGGGGCATCCTTTCAGCAAGCCAAAACAGTAAACGTAACTATTAGGAGGACTTTTCCGTCTGCTGTGAGCTCCCACATGAAGTGGGGACTCTGTTTTCCTTTGGGGGTCTTCTGAAAGTGGGAGGGGGGAGACCAGGGGTCCCTTCTGGCTCTCTGAGTCTGTTTGGCCAAAAACAGCAACGGGGGAGGGGGGGCTCCATGAAGATTGAGCCTTCAGTTGCTCAAAACTAAACCTGCAGATTCTGCCAGCTTCTTTGCCTTGGCTGGAGGAGGGGGTGGCAATCTCCCCCACCTATGGGCACCATCAGGGCTGCCGTTTCATTGATACTTTCGTTGTTATTTGGCTTCCGTTACTGATTACTCACAATAGCTGTTACTGAAAACTCTTTTTTTTGCTAATTACCTCCCAAACAGCTGAAATATTCTAGCCTCTCAGGCGTCTTTGCAGCTTCTGGGCCAGGCCAAACCCAGCTCTGCCCACCAGCCAGGCTGCCCACAGCTCTGCCGGCCACTCACCTTGGTGAAGTTCCAGCGCTGGATAAAGTGCTTGGCCACGTCCCGCGCAGCCACCCCATGAACAGCCACTCCCACGTCCCGCCACGGCATCCGAGGGGTCTGGAACCGGTCAATGAAATCTGGGCCAGAGCAGGGAGGGTCACCGCAGCACTGGGGGGAGGGGGGCAGATCCCCCCAGCACAGGCCGGCCTCACCCTGAAAGGACAAGAAGGGGGGGCACAGCGGGGCCGCCTTTCCTCAGGGGCGGGGCCTCGGCTCCCCCACGTCCCTCCCTCCAACGGGGAGGGGGGGATCAGCATCGAGACCTGCTCTCAGGCAAAGCAAATCCAGCAGGTCCCAGAAGCTGGGAAGACTATATCAAACCCCCACCCCAAGGGGTCTCTGCCTGCCATCCTTGTCGTCCCCCCCCGCCCCCCACGTACCTTCAAAAGGCCTGTCCAGGTGCACCCAATCCTTGGCAATGAGGTTGCCGTAGTCCTTGCCCAGCCAGAGCAGCTGGTTTGTGGCCAGGTTTATGGGGGCCTCCTCGCCTGCAGGGGCGCCCCCACCCTGAGCAAAAGAGAGGGTCAGGGAGAGGCGTGATGGGGGAGGGAGGGAGGGATCTGGGGGCAGCAGCAGAGGGGAGAATAGAGAGCAGGTCAGAGCAGACAGGAGGGCGAGACAGCCACCCCAGAATTCAGCCACCTGAGCTGTGGGGAAGGAGGGAAGGAGGGAAGGAAGGAAGGGGGGGAGGGAGGGATGAAAAGGAAGGAAGGAAGGAGGGAAGGAAGGAAGGGGGGGAGGGAGGGATGAAAAGGAAGGAAGGAAGGAGGGAAGGAAGGAAGGGGGGGAGGGAGGGATGAAAAGGAAGGAAGGAAGGAGGGAAGGGGGGGAGGGAGGGATGAAAAGGAAGGGAGGGACTGAGCAGCAGAGGGAGGAGAAGGCTTCTGGGGCAGCCCAGGCACCGGCTCACCTTGGCACCATGGCCGCTTTCACCCTCCAAGTCCGTCAGGCGGTACTCTGGGGTATCCCAACGCCCATAGGCCAGATCCAGCCCTCCCAGGAAAGCCACAGACTGGTCCACCACCACCAACTTCTCATGGTGAGCCCACAGGAAGACGATGGAGGAGACATGGTCCGGATGGCGCATCACCTGGCAAGGAGAGAAAGCTCTCTCTGTAGGGGGCTCCTACAGCCAGGGGAACCCAGGGGAACCAGGCAGGGTGGGAGTCTCATGCAGAAGCCGCTGCAGCTCAGGAAATGCCCCCCCCACACACACCCCACACCCACGTCCTGCTCGCTCTGGATGCAAGATGGGAGATGGCTGAAGCAGGAGGCCGGGAGTTTGTTGGGGGGGGGGGTCTGGGGGTTTTGGGTAGAGGGATGAGAAAGACAAGGCTGCAGTCTCCCCTAATTCGGGGCTGCCTGACAGAGGGGGGCACATTTACCTTGATGTTGGGGTGCAGCAGCATCAGGGCCCTTTTGCTGTAGCCACTGTTCAGGCCCAGGGCCAGCCCCACCTCCTTGAAGAGCAGCACGCAGACACGCACCCCCTGCTCCTGCAAAGGGGGACGTTCGTGGCGGGGTCACCCACTGGCCAGGGAAGCCAGCGGGGGGCCCTCCCCACACAGCCTGGGGGGCCACTCACCGCTTTGTGCTTCAGGATGAGGTCCAATCTCCACTCATCCGACTGAGCCGGGCGCTTCAGGTAGACCTCGGGGCTGAGCCTGGAAGAAGGTGGGGGATGCTTTCTCTCGGGTTGGGGGGCAGGAAGTGGGCTTGGTGTGGGCTGCTCTTCTGGCTTTCAGAAGAGACCTGCACCCCTCTGCTCCCCCCAGCAAAAATGGCTGCTGGCAACTTGCTCCTGGAGATGTACCCGCCCCCCAATTCTGGCAGCTCTTCCAGTCTGGACAAGGCTCCTGGGCTGGAGCAGCCCCCCCCCCCCCCCCCCGCAGTTCACCAGCAGCAGAGACTAGGTTCTACTGCCCCAGCGTCGCAGGCACACTCACTTCCACCCAGGGCAGGGAAGGGGCAGCACAGCAGGCCTTCCAGTCCCCTTCGTCCGGGGGGGGGGGACACGCCAATCTTACCACCAATCCGTGATGAAGATCTCCTGCCTGGCCTGGAGCAGGGCGTCTGCCACAGCTGCAAAATACCCAGCACCGTTGAGAAACCTGCCAGGCAGAGAGCAGGGTGAGGGTGGGCCAGCCCCAGCCACGCTTGCCCCCAGCCCCTGGAGCAGCAGCAGGTGGGGGGGGTCTCTCCTCACCAGCGGGTGGGGGTCCCCTCGCGGACAGGTGCAAACCCTTCATGGCGGTGGAGCTGCAAGTGCTGGTGGCCTTTGCTGGCAGCCAGTTCTGTGATCTGCTGGCCCCACCAGCGGGCCTGGCGGTAGCTGCTGCACTTCAAGACCAGGGACCTGCGGGGGACACGGACCTCTCCCAGCAGCTGGCAACGGGTGCTCTGGGCTGCCCTCCCCCCCTTGGGCTGCCTGCCCAAGCCTCTGCCCACCTCACAGGGCAGAAAGAGACCCTCGTTGGCTCATCGGGTGAGGCTTCCAGGCAGAGCAGGGAGCGGGCCTTGTGCCCCACGGCTGCCCCCCTCGGGCAAACACAGACTGCGTCTGGCTGAAAGGCCCAGGTCAGCAGTCCTGCTCTCTCCCCCCCCACCCCCACTCAGACTGACCTGCAGCTGTTGTCCACACGGACCCCGTACTTGGTCTCTGTGGGTTTCTTGCCCACTTGGACCCTAAAGGCTGGATCAAAGAGCAGCACGCAGGAGATCACACCCGACTCCGGCTTCAGGTAGAGCAGGAAGGCGTCCTTCACCACTAGCCACCTGCAGGGGGAGGGGGAGAGCGGGCTAAAATAAAAGCAACATCTCCCCCCCGTCCCTCCCCCCCACGCAGCACCTGGGACTGACCTCTTGGACCAACGGTAGCAGACCTGGTGATGTCCGAAGCAGTTCAGCCCCTGGATGCGGTGGCCCCCAGACCGCTTCAGGATCATGCCTTCTCTGGAGCGGGGGAGGTGCAGGTCAGAAATCGCCCTCTGGCCCAGCCCCCCCCCCCATGCCAAAGGCCAGAAGTCTCGACTCACAAGCCTTTGGGGCCGAGGTCCGGAAGGAAGGAGAGCCGGCTGACGTCCAGGAACTCTGCCTGTGGAGCAAGGAGCAGAGGGTACTAGGGGAACCAGGGCCAGCTTGGCGACCCTCTATCCACCAGAGCCAAGCGGGAAGGGGCTGTACCATTGCGTGATAGTCCCGGTAAGCGCTCATCTCCAGCAAGGTATTCAGGTAACTCTCCAGCTGTTTCTGTGGGAAAGGAGCCAGGAGGAGGGCTGGAGCGGGGCTCTCGGCTGCTGCCCACCCTTGCAAGCTGCCTGTCAGCAGCTGCCACCCCCTCCCCAGACACCTGGATGCACCTGGCAGCCGCATTCATCCCTCACCACCCGCCCCTGCTTCCTTCCACCGACGGCATCCTTCCCATCATTGGAGATGGCCGAGGGGTCCTTCTGCACCTCCCCGGAGCCCAGTGAGGGGAGCTGTGCTGACCTTCCTCTCTCGGCTGCCTCACCTGCTTGCTGGACGGGCGCCGAGAGACCTCACTGCCCCCGTGTGGCAAGGGGGGCAACTCCAGGGAGTTTCCGACTGGCCAGGAGCCCTGCAGGACGAATCTGCAGGGAGAAAGCCTCAGCAACCCAACCTCTGCCTGCCCAGAGGGGGCCGAGTGGAGACCCCAGAAGAGCCCCCACCCCAGACAACCCCGGAGTTAGGGACAGGCTCTCCTCGCCAAGTTGGGGCTGAAGCCAAGCTGGAGCTGAGCCAGGCTTGCGGGTTGGAGGGTCTCCAGGAGGAGGAGCTGAAGTGCCAGCAGAAGCCAAGGTGCTCCCTGCAGAGGCCTTTGAGGGTCCCCCAAGAGAGAAATGGGAGGCCCCCTTTGGAAGGAGGGGCCCTGGGGGAGTTTGACCACATCTATAAGCAAGGCTGTTAAGGGAATAGGTGGTTGCCTGCCTGAGACGCCTGTTTCTCTCTCTCTCTCTGTTTGGGTCAAGATTCAGCAAGCTTGTGTGTGTGTGAACTCAGCTTGAAGACCAGTGACTCAGCCCCAGACATGAACAAAGAATCAAGGGAGCTGGAGAGCTTCTCCTCTGCGGGGAGCCAAGGGAAGCCCACCCCCCCACATTCCTGGAAATAAGTTAGGCAGGTGTGCAAGACGCCTCTTAGCCTATGGAACTCCCTGCCCAGGGAAAAGGTGGCTCCCTCACTGCCTCCAGACTTTTCAACAGACCAAAGCACTGAACGAAGCATCGATTTTCTAAATCACTATCAATGTATTATGGCTTATCAATTCAAGAGTACTTAAGGCAAAGAAGCAGGATATAAATCCAATAATTTAATATCCCAAAGAGTTAAAACTGTGAAAAAGCAACCACGAAAAGGGTGCCGGTCAGGGCTTATAAAACCGCTGGGCTAATTCTGCTGACAATCATGTGAAGCAGTTCAGCCTATTCCTGCCAAGGGCTGGATTCCTCTCCCAGGCTGGGGGTGCAAGTCAGATCTGCTTGTGATCACATGAAAGATCACGCATGCAAGAGAGGAGGGAAAAAAGACCCTTGCGCAGAAAAGAAACACGGATTGTGCAGACAGCAGCAGGACAGTTCTGTCAACCAGCCAGCTGAAAGAGAGAGAGAGGAGAGAAAGAGGGAGAGGGAGAAGGAGAGGAGAGAGAGAGGAGAGAAAGAGGGAGAGGGAGAGGGAGAGGAGAGAAAGAGGGAGAGGGAGAAGGAGAGAGATTCAACTTTGGCACAAAGTCCCTGTGAACTGGGATCCTTCAGAACTACAAATCCTCTACAAATCCTCACACACTTGGAGGAGAGTCGTGTTAGAAGGCCGGGCCCAGATGGCACCCACAACAAAAGATGCCAGAGGACGTGATCTCAGCCAGCGCCCGTGAGAGGCTTGCAGTCAATGGAAAAGAAACCACGTTGGCCCTAATCCAAGGTTGACAACAAGGGGGTCCAACCTTGGCCACTTTAAGACCTGCGGACTTCAACTCCCAGAATTCCCCAGCAGGTCTTAAAGCGGTCGAGGTTGGACCCCCCTCACTTACTACATGCCCAGCGTCTCTGGTTCTAGTGGGGGGAGGCCCTGCCTGGCTACGGTGGCACCTGAATCTCACCGGGGAAGCGGGAGCAGGCTGAGGAGCAGGCGGTGCTTCATCAGGTCCCTGTGGAGCTCCTGGAAGTGCCGGAAGAGTTTCTTCATGCTCCAGGTGAACTGGCCGTGGCTGAGCTGCAAGGCGTAGACCGTGCTGGGCCGCACCTGGATGGGTGGAGGAAAGCTGGACAACAGGGCCCACCAGGCCTTCTCGTGCCAACCGCTTCCCCGTCACCAGCAGGGGTGCCCTGTGCAGAATTGGGCAGGGGCTGTTTGGCCACTTTGTTCTGGAGGGAGGGGCAGAAGGGGGGCTCTTGAGGCACCCGGAGTTGAGCTGAAGCGAGGGGCCCTGGGGCTTTGGGGCTGGGCCAAAGGAGGCAGGGAAAGGGCTGAAATGGAGCCACCCCTTCCTTCCTCCTGGTGCTGGGGCTGAATCCCTCCTGGCCTGAGCCTGCAGCTGTGGCTCAATATCTTCCTTGCAGCTGTTAATAGAGTATTAATTATATCTTGCAGCTGGGGAATAAACACCTGGCTTCTTGGCATAAGCCTGAATTGCAGCCGAGGGAAACTTCCTCCGTTATCTCTTGGATTGAAAGCATCCTCCTGCATTTGGCTGCCCCAAGGACAGAGCTCTCCTCCCAGAACTCCTGGCCTTTGGTCATGCTGGCAGGGAATTCTGGGAGGCCCCCGAAGAACTGCCTTGGCAAAAGCCCCCTTAGGGGGCTCTTAAGAGCAACGTGATTCAATAAACCATTTCTCAATTTATAACAACTGACATGCACAATGCAGGTAAGTCCTCAATTTACAACAGTTCATTCAGTGACCGTTCAAAGTTACATCAGCAATGAAAAAAGCAACATGCCTGTTTTTCACACTTGGGACTGCTGCAGCACCCCTGTGGTCACGGGATTAAAATTCAGACACTTGGCAACTGGCTCATACTTATGACCGTCGCAGTGTCCCGGGGGGTTCATGTGATCCCCTTCTGAGACCTTCTGACAAGCCAAGTCAATGGGGAAGCCAGATTCATTTAACAACTGTGTTACTAATTTAACAATTGCGGTGATTCACTTAACAAATGTGGCAAGAAAAGTTGTAAAATGGATCAAAGTCACTTAACAAATGTCTCATTTAGCAATAGACATTTGGGGCTCAATTGTGGTCATAAGTTGAGGATTACCTGTAAAGATGAATTTCCTACACAAAACGTAACTATTTCTCATGTTTATGTGTTGGCAAAGTGAAACAGCAACAAAAATGCCTGTAAAATGGCTGTTTTTCCAACTGGCGATTTGCTCCAAAGTCCTTTCTCCCCCACAGGCTCCTTAACTTCTCAGTCTTCTATTGATCGGGACAAGTTCCTAGTCCTTCTGTGTCCCACAATGGCTGGCGGGTGATCTTCTGCCTAGGCTCAGCTGCCCCCAGGACACTCCAAGTCCCCCCTCCCCCCGTCGGCTCCTTCCTGCGTTCCTGCTTGGTGTAACCCCTGAACCAGCAGTGGAAAGAGGGCTCTGCCTCGAGACCAGGGCCAGGCACTGGCCTCTCCCCACCGGCTCCAGGCCAGAACGAAGGGCTCCTTGAGCTATTCCCTAAAACAGGGAATTCCTCAGAACTGCCCGGCTTTGTGCCTGAGGCCAGCCCTGTATGGGAGCTGCAGGGATGAGGCTTACAGGCAGGTGCCCAACAGCCCCCACTCACCTTGGAGCCCCAGGTGTACCTCTCTGTGCTTTCCACCCGTGCCACGATGGGCACCCCCTTCAGGAAAAGGGGGGCCTGGGAGTGCAGCGGCCTGGGCTCGTAGACCACCATGGGGAAAGAGCATGGCTGACCTGGGAAAGGAGGAAGAGCTCAGTACGAGACCCCAAGGAGGGCCTGAACTACCCTCAACCCCCCCCCCCCGCTTGGCCCAGCCTGACCTGCAGCCACTTGGGCTTGGAGGGCATCGTTCTCATCGGGTTCTCCTGGCTGCATTGAACTGCTTGAGGTCTCCCGGCCAGGGCCAGATGTGGCCTGCCAGCCCTGGAAAGGAGGAAAGTGGTCCTGGGCCCAGGCAAGACTCCCCACTGTCTCCTCTCCCTGGAAGCCCCTCCCCGGGCAGTAGGTGCCCAGGCCTTGCAAGGCTGCCCAACTCCTTTGAAGGGGAAAAGGCAGCTGCTGGTTCTGAGCAGGAAGGGGCCTGGCTGCAGGCAGTCACACTGGGCAGAAGGGCCGGTCAAGCGAGGCAGGGCTATGGCAGGGGACTGACACACACACTGAGCTCTGACCCCAGGGCAGCCTTAGCTGGATGGAGCTCTAGTGAACTCTCCCAGCTGCTGCATTCACCTGGAGCCCCACCAGCCCCATGCAGGGAGCGCCTACTTGACTGGGGAATGTTGTACAGCACCCTGGACTGACTGGGGTTGGGCTCTGGGCACACTCCCTCCCCCAGGCCCCTAGGAACTTCTCTTGGCCTCTTCAGTGCAAACTCCAGCTCCAGAACTATTTAGGAACTCTCAGGGCAGCCTGCAAGCCAAAACAGGCCAGCCCAACTTCCCAGGAGGGCTGTTCTGCCGTTCTTTGGGCAGAGACGCCCCTGGGGTGCCTGGCACGCTCTTGCTGGAGGCCAGGAGGGGTACCAGCGCTACCCAGGAGTGAGTGAGCGGAGATTTCCGGGAGTTTCTGGGAGGCAGGAAACCTTGAATCATCCCCCTCTCTGCGCAGGCTGAGACAAAGGCAGCCGCCTCGCTTCTGTTGGGCAAAATGGGGTGCAGCCACTGGGTGCGTCCTGCCCCCCCTGCGCCGGCTCCACTTCTTCCACGGGGATTCTTCTGGCTCAGTTGGCCAAGGCAGGCAGTGCCGACAGTCTCACCGGGATAGCCCCGCGCAGTGCAGACCGGGGGGCAGCCCAGCCCGGTGCCCGCGAGTTTAGCGCCCCGCTCTCCCTCTGCCTGGCCGAAAGCAGAGCCAGCCGGGATTGTATCCCGCCCGTCCCTCGCCCTCCGCCTGCCTGCCTGGCCTGTGGGCTGCTTCCCCGCAGGGCGGCCCCCGGGCAGCGGAGCGCTGCGGCCGGCTCCGAGGGGTTGAGTCACCCGCCGCCGTCAGGAAGGAGCTGGGCTTGTGGTCCGGGGAGTCGCAGCCGGGGGGAGGGAGCGCTAATGATACCTGCCGACGGAGGGAACGGCGGGTCCGCGATGCAGCGGCGGGTGGAGCGGAGGAGCGGAGCTGCCCCGCCGGGATAATCAAAAAGGGAAGGAAGGGCCGGAGAGGAAAGGGCTGGCCTCTGTCCCGCGAAGGAGGGCTGTCCCAGTTTTGGGAGAGAGCGCAGCGCCGCCCAGCTGACGCAGGAGCCCCGGGGCATGTGCAGAGCGCCGCCCCTCTCTCGGCTGGCCAAGGGGCCCGCACGCCAAAGTCCGGGCCGCTCCGGAGACGGAGAAAGTCACGGGAAGCCAGCTGACCGGAGCCGGTCCGCGGCCAGTCCCGGGTTGTGTCCGCCGGCGGCCGTGCTTGACGGAGACCACCCGAGAGGCTCCGCCCAACCGGTTCCCCTGTGTCCCGATCCGAGGGGTGGAGATCGGCAGCCCGCAACTTTCCGAGCGCGAGAGCGTCCCGCCCCTTTCTCGGGGCAGCTGGGGATTCCTCGGCCGGGTCTCCTGCTTGGGTCGGTGGGTCCCTCCGCCCGGCTGGCCTGCAGCCTAGGAGTCCTGGCGGGGGAGGATGGGCGCTGTGCTTCCCCCCCACTTCCAAACCGCCGGGATGGAGCGGGCGAAGGGGGCGGCTGGGGAGGCTCCAGCCTTGCGAGAAGCAGCCCCAAAGGTCGCGCGAACTGTGCCACGCGTGCGGGAAATCAGACATAAACACCCTTCGGTGGCAGGTGGCTGCGCGCGGCCGGGCGGGCGGGCGGCCCGTCTCCTCCGGGGGCCGTGCCCCTCCCTGGCGCCGCGGCTGCTCTGGGACAGCCCCCCCCCCTCCGCCCGCCCTCGCCCTGTAATTGCAAGGACTCGGCGGCTCCTCTCCTGGCCCCAAAAGGGAAGGGAGAGGAGAGGCTACTCGAGACGGCAGCCGCCCCGGACCTCTTCTGACCGGCTGGTGCCTCCCTCTGCGTCCGGACCCTCCAGGATGGGCTCCAAGCTCCCCAGCTGCTTTCCACGCGCGAGACGCGGACGGTCGCGGCGGGCCGGCAAGGCGGGCCAGGGAGAGCCCCCGGAAGGTAAGGTGGCGGGGCGACGCCCTCCCTCGAGCCGGCCAGGCAGAGGAGGGGGGGGCAAGCCTTCACTTCTCTCTCCCCACCCCCACCCCAGCAGCCTCTACAGGCGGCCCCGACGTCGCGGCAGGCCGAGCACGGTCCACCCCGTCCACCAGCAGCGAGGGCGACCCGCAGAGTGGCCGGGCGTACTTCAGCGGCAAAGCGCGCGTCTCCTTCCGCCACCAGCTCGACTCCGAGAGGGATTCCACCACCTGATCCTCCCGAGAGGCAGCAGGCAAGGCCGCTGGGCAGAGGCTTCCCAGGAATAAACTGCACCACCCCGACTGCTTCTCTCTCTCTACTGCGAGCCCAGGGGAGAATCGCTTCTGCCCACTGAGCTGGGGAGCAGCACCCTCCAGCCCTCAAAGCCAGGCCAGGCCCCCAAACCAAGCTCCCCCACCCTTGCAAGAGAAATGCAAAACACACCACCACCTCCTGAAAAAGGCTGCTGCCGTTGGGCCTCTCCTAGTCTCTGCCAGAACAGGGTGGAGCTGCGTGAGCCCCAAGGGGTGTGTGCTCCTCTCTTATCTCAATATAATCACAGTAGGCAGATCCCGTCTGGGAAGGGGAGAACGGGCAGAAAGGGCCCACACCCTCTCCTGGTCCAGTCCCTTTAACCTTCAAACCCTTAGAATGGGCCTGGCTGCTGGTGACTTAATGCGGTGTGTGAAAACAGCCATTTCCTTGCTGTTCTGTCTCAGAGAATGAGGACTGTTGCCCGCAAAGCTTCTAACCTCATTAGAACACTGCCGTAGCAAAAGAGCTGCTATTTGAAGGTAGTAAAGAAAAGTGGCCATCCTCCCTCTCTCCATGTCCCCCCACCCCAACCACCGCAAGGACCAAAAGAAAGAACCACACAGTGAAAATTTCTGCCTTTAATACCCACCACACATGCATAGACAAAAGACAGTCCCGTCTCTAAGAGTTGGAGGCCGTTCCAGGCGTCACGGGGGCAACACCGCCTGCCCCCCCCATCTCAGACGGAGGAAAACCGGGGCAGTTCATTGCCTAGAATGACCTTGCGCTCCACACCGTCCTTGGTGATGGCAGCCAGGCGGATCACACCCCCACTCGAGCCGTCGCGATCCATAGCCAGGGCGAGTGCTGTAAGGAGAAAAGGCAGGCAGAAGCAAAGTCACCCCCTCCCTCAGAAATCAGGGGCTCCTCCCCTTTGGCCCTGGGGTTGGGGTCTCCTTACCATTGGCTGTGAAAGTCAGGCACTCCTCCTTGCTCATTCCAGGCTTGTAAGAAACATCCACAAAGCCGTATATGTAGGAGCTGCCGGAGCCCCCAATGGAGAAGGGCTGGCGAACCATCATGCCCCCCATGGGGACAGAATACACCTGGAAGAGGCAGGGGGAGCGGGGTGGAGGTAGGTGAGAAAAACCTTCTCCAGAGCAGCAGGAAGTAGGAGGGCTGGTTGGTTGCCAGTGGCTGGTTGGCATTGTACAAAAGTACCCGAGGTCAACCCAGGGCAGCGGCTGGATCCAGATGAACATCCATCCACCCAGGCAGAACATCCTCCGGGTAGGCGGGGGGGGGGGGCATCCAACATGAAGGGTCAAGGACCAGGCTCCCCCCAACCCCCAGAACCTGGGAAGCACATCGCTGCCCCTCACCTGTCCCCCCTTCAGCCTGTCCCAGCCAGCCACCAGGATCCCGGCCGTCAGGTCCTCCCGGTACCGGTAACACATCTCCTTGAAAAGGCTGGCCGCCGTGTGCACCAGGGGCTGCTGGTCCAGCTCGATGCTGCAGGGCGAGGAGAGGGAGGGTCACAGGCAGCCGCCACAAGCCCCCGCAGACCAGAGGGGGCTCCCCGGGCAGGTCAGAGGCTCCGGGCGCTTGCCAGGGTGGTCCTGCCGCCTCCGCCCCTCCCCCGTCGCGGAGCCCGCAGCGCCCCCTCCCCACCTGTGGAAGCTCAGCTGGTAGGCGACGGCGTCGGCGATGGCCTGGGTGTCGGCGGCGGAGCCGGAGCGGCAGCAGAAAATGCGGTCGTGGATCTGGGTCAGCTTGTCCGTCACGCGGTTGGCGATGTAGGACCTGCGGGCGGCACAGCCGTCATCCCCGCCCGGGACCCCCCCTCCCCTCCGCTCCGCTCCGCTCGCCGCCCCCCCCTCCCTCCCTCCCTCCCTCCGCCAGCCACTCACCCGGTGGTGGTGCGGGAGTCCGCCCCGATGACCACGCCGCCCTCGAACTCCACGGCCATGATGGTGGTCTGCGGCGGAGGGGAAGGAGAAGGCGCGTCAGCCCCGGGCAGGACCGACCCGCCCCGCCCCGCCCCGCCCCGCCCCGGCCCCCGCCCTCACCCCGGTGCTCTCCGCCTGGTGGGTCCAGTCCGGACAACCGCCCGCCAGCCCGAGGCTCGGACCCGCCGCCGGACCAGTCATCGCCATCGCCGCCGCCATCTTCGCCCGAGCGCGACACTGACGCAAAAACGCCGACGCGCACGGCACGGCGCTTTACGGCTCCGTGGGAGAGGCCGAGCGGAGGGAGCCCGCGCAGCCACCGGCGGGTCCTCTTGGTGGCGCTCGTGCGTTTGGTTGGGTTGCCGGGCCCGCCCCACCACTCTTATTGCCTCTGCCGTTTCTCTCTCTTCAACCAATGGAGTCTCTGGAGCGGCAACGTTTTTGCCCGGCTCCTAAGACTTCCGGCGGTTCCTTGGAAGCAGCGGAAGTGCGTCATCCGCCGGCGCCCACGCTTTGCCTGCAGCTCCGACCGCGGCGCATAGCATCTGTGACTCGCGTAACGTGGGAACCTCCTGGAGTTCAGCGACACGCGGAATTGTCCGTTGATGCCGAATGTGCCCTTCAGGATGAAAAGCTAATCCCGCTGGGAGAGAAGACGCTGATTTGGGGAGAATTGGAGGCTCTTTGCATCCCCAGCACAACCAGGGGACCCTCGAGGTCACTTAGTCCACCCCCTGCCCAGGTTAGGGAGTCCACCCCGGACCCCGCGGCTGCCCTGAAGGCCTTGAGCGGTGGAGCCCCGAAGCCCCCGCGGGCCCTTGTCCCACCGCGGAGCCTACGGAGGCGGGGAAGCCCAGCCGCGTTCTCTTCTCCAGGCTAAGCCTACGCAGCCCTCCTCCCGGCGCCTCCCAGCCCCCGAGGCGACCAGAGCAGGACTGGAGCAGCCCAACCGAGGCGGCCTAGAGCGGGGGCTGCTGTCCCTGACACCCCCACCCCCGGGTCTCGGTTGATGCGGCACATGAGGGGCTCGCAGGCGCCCGGATCCCCCCTTTCACCTGCGCCTTTGGTTTGCCTGCCTTGGATTGCGGAATCTTGCATTGCTCACTACTGAGCGACGTTTTGCTGGATTGGGACCGGTGTTCAGGTCTGTCGAGATCCTCTTGATCCTGAGACTCTTTTCTGAGCTGGTATCAATCTGCTCCCCCCCCCCCCGCCCCCATTTGCTTTGATGTCATCTGCAAATTTGATGAATGTCTTTCTACCCCCCCCCCCAATCTGAGCTGTTTACTGTTCAGAACTTCTGGCCCAGGATCAAGCCCTGAGCTCCCCCACCGCTTTCTTCCATCCACACAGACATAGACCCATGAAGGACCACCTAACTGGGTTTCCATCTGATAATGACACCATCAATCCCCCCCCCTTAGATTTTGTCAAGAATGAGGCTAGTCTTATCAAATGCCTAACCACACTCACACCCACAGCATTCCTTTGGTCCACTAATCTAATCAAAGAAAGTAATACGATTCCTCTGGCAGGACCCTGCTGGCTTCTGGTAATCACTCTATTCGTTGGGTTTCAAACCAGCTGCTTGTTTTCCTTTTCTGGGATTTTCCCAGGTATGTTTGGTCTGAAGTTCCCTGGCTACACTCCGCCCCCCCCCTTCCTTACCTACTAGAAGCATGTTGGCTGTGCTCCAGGATTTCTGAAAAGATTTCAGTCTGAGGCTCTGAGGTGACATCTGCCATCTGGCCCATGAGACCTTAATTCATTCAAAGCTCCTAGGTATTCTCTCACCAGCCCCTTTTGATCTGAATTTTTTGTCTGCTTCCTGCAGTCCCACTTTTGATAAATTGGGGGTGGTGATTTTTTGTGAAAGAGCAGGTGCAAAATAGGAATTTAAACAGAGGACCCAGTTTGTGGGGGCAATAAGCTGACTTTGTATAAATATACAAAAGTATGAAGGCTATTGCTTAACACATTGTAAGCTGCCCTGAATCTCTGGAGAAGGGCGGCATATAAATCAAATTAAAAAAAAAAAAGATCTGATTTCTCCCTGTTGCTGTCGCCATCTTTCCATCTTTACTACCCAGTGGTGAGTTAGCTTCCTTGATTGTCTCCCTGACATTCCTCTCTTTCTGGACATGCCCCAAGAAGCCTTTTGTTATTTTTGGCATCGATAGCGAACCTTATCTCACGCTGAGCCTTCACAGCCTTGCAGATTCAGCCTGTTCCCTGATGTGCAGCATTTGTTATCTGTCCATTTTTTGTGGTTGTTCTTTCTGGTTCTGTTTTTCAGGGAGGTCTTTGTGCAACCACAGGGTCTTATCAGGCATCTCCCTTTTTTCCCCTCTTCAGTAATGATTGTGTTTGGGCCTTAGTTATCTAGTTTTTCTGAATTTCTCAACTCAACCAGACAGGCACCCCGAAAAACCCGGTTGGCAGCAGCCCTGCCTGGCTTGAAAAGGCAAAGGGGCTGCAGAGCAGAGGGGCTCTGTCTGGGTCGGAGGGCACTGCCTGGTTCCCTGCACATAGAGCCCCTGCATCCTGCCCTTTCCCAGCCTAGGGGTAGAGGGGCAGGCGGTGTCCAGCTGCAACACAGCCCAGAGGGTGGCGTTCTAACCCACCCTTGGGGTTCAGGAGATGCGATGGGGTGCCACTTGCTGTACAGATGGAAAAGACCCCCGGCCAGACCAGCAGAGGGCAGTCACGAGGCATACTTTGTGCTGGGTCCCTGGGTGGGTAAATTCTCCCAAGGCCCTTTATTAATGTCTTCCCCTCCCCCGAATGGAACCCTGCTGTCTTCCACTGGGGACTTCCAGGCACTAAAGGGGGGCTGCTATCTGGGTGGTCCATGGAGCAGGAACAGCCCCCCCCCCAGCCGCTTTCTGCCCGGGAGACCAGGCCACTGGCCCCAGATCGGTCCTTCAGGTGGTGGGCGTGAAACCTCGACCGTGCCCTGGGCATCCTTAGGGCAGCTCCAGCATCCCATGGGCAGAGTAGACCTCCTGGGTGACGTTGTACACCCGGCTCAGGCTCTCCACCGTGGTCAGAACAATGGCCCCAGCCGCCGGCTTCTCCCCCCGCACGATGATGTGGTACAGCTCCTGGCGGGAGGGCATAGCCAGGAAGGCCAGGGCAACGGCCTGCTGCACCCACCAGCTGTGATACGGGGCGAGGGCCACCCGGTAGGCCTCTGCACACATCCGGGAGGATTTCTCATCCTTCTGGCTGGTGCCCAGTTTGTGCAGGAAGAGCTCCAGCCACTTCAGGGCACGATGGAGGCGCAGCAGGGTCCGGCAGCCCGAGGGAGGCTGGTGGGCTGGCAGGGACTGGAAGCCCACCAAGCCCGAGGCCAGCTCAAACTTCACCATGGACTGCACAGTGTGGTAGTGGAGGCTGTGCGGCCCCTCCTGGTGCTGCTGCATGATGCTGATCTTGGACTCGGTCTCCCGGGAGATCAGCCCAAAGGCTGTGCCCAGCGCCTCCATGAACCTGGAAAGCACAGCCGTCCATGAAGCCTGCAGCAACGCTCCCCACCCAGCCAGCCAGTGCCCAGCGGCTCCCCCTCCCAGAGCTGCCAGCCCTGCAAAGACAGAGGGGCTGACGGCTCTTAACCCAGATAGGGAGGATGGGGGGGGGGCTGCTTGGAGGCCAATGGGCTTCCTCCGGCAGGTGCATGGCCCCTTGGAGAAGAGGCTCCTGGCCGGGGGCGGGGGGGCGCAAGGCTCCAAGCAGCAGGGCACTGCTGAGGCACACAGCGGGAGGGAGCCATGGCCAGGGGAAGAGCCGTTTGAGAAGGCCCCCAGGCGGCCCCCACCTCTTTCTGGAAGGCGATTACAAGCTTCAGATCGCTGAGAGTCTCTCTTGCCTTGGAGGGAAAAGCTGCTCTGGGGTGGGCACTCGGCTCTCCCCGTGTTCTGTCTTTTGGGCCCAGGTCTCTCCGGAACCCCCTTCTTGCACAAGAGGCCATGCAACCCCCCCTTGCCGTCCTCACTTGAGCAGCTGCCTCCAGCCGTGGAGGTATTCTCGGAGGAGGATTTCACCCCGGGGGGAGAGGCTGGTCGAGAAAGCCCTTCGCAGCTGCCTGATGTCAAACTCTTCGCCCCAGAGAGGGAGGGGGGGTGTTGGGGTCCCAGCGGGGGCAGAGGCAGGACCGGGCTGCAGGAAGACAAGGAAGTGCTGGGGGTGGGTGGGGCGGTGGTGGAGGGAAAGGATTAAATTCCCCCCTCAGGTTTCCTTGTTACCTAACCCCTCTTCCTTCAGTTTCAAGTTCCGTTCCCTCCCCCAACTTCCCAGTTGGGAAACCACAGTCCCAAAATACCCTCCGGGCCAGTTCATCCTCCAGCTGACCCTCCTTCCTTATCCAGGACATTTCGGGCTTCCCTCCATCTGCCCATCGCCTTGACTCTAACCTTGCTGGGATTTCAAAAAGAGGGGGGGGGAGCCTCCTGGCTTCCCTGCCTATCCTCCCACCCCCAGTTATTGGGCCTGGAGGCCCCTCAGCTGCCGCAAAACTCCAGAGGGCCTCTGGCAACCCTCCCAGTCAAGGGGGAAGAAGGTGTGGCTCCCCCACTGCCCCCTCCGGACTGCCGCCTTGCCACAAGCAAAGCTGCCTTGCTCTTCATCTCACCTCTTCCTCCTTGGGCAGCGTCTCCCCGAGCCATGGGCACCGATGCCTGCCCCGGACACAGGCAGCCAGGGAGAGTTTTGCTGCAGGAGGAGAAGCGCAGGGAGGGTGAGCTGCAGCCTGGGCTCTCCGGCCCCTGCCCGCCTCCCCCCCCCGCCGCCCAGTTCCCGACTTACGGAGGTGCCGGCTGGAGAGGTAGAGCAGGAGGAGGAAGACCCCCAGCAGGAGCAGCAGCTGGCAGGGGCGTGGGGGAGCCCCCATTTCAAGCCTTTTGCCTCCTCCAGGCAGGACCAGCCAGGCCTTTGCACCCTGCCCTCTGCCCTCTCTTCCGGGCAAGATAAGGAGGATGAGAAGGGGGGGGGTGAGGGAGGGCTGAGCTGGGCGGCTCGGAGGGGGGCCCTCCAGCAGGGAAGTGGCAGTCAGAGGGCTGGTGGCCCCCCGGGCGTCTGGTAGGGCTGCTGGGACTCCAAGGGGAGGGGCTGGGAGGTGTTGAGCAGGGAAACCAAATGGGGTGGGGGGGCAGCCTGCAAACAATTCCCCCTGGAAACATCTGGGTTTGGGGAAAATGGGGCTCTGTTGAGACACCCGGCCCTGGACAGGAGGGGGCTTTGCTGGACAAGTGCCAATCTCTCCAGGCCACCCCTTTTTGGACCCCCTTTGCTGGAGCAGGGTGCCAGATGTGCCCCACTGAGTCCCATTTGGGGCTTCCAGAACTTCCATGCGTGACCACCTCCCTCTCACTCGGCCCTAAATTGATTGGGCCTGCCGGGCCTGAAGGCAGGAGAAGGTGTCCAGCAGACCTCAGAAATAGCACTTTGATGCCCCCCCCGCTTGGAATGCTGTGGGCTGCTTCCCTCTGTCCAGTCCAAGGCGTCTCCGGAGTTGGACGCTGTATTTGCTTTAGTTCAGGGGGAGGCTCGTCTTTTTCTCTGGGGGAGGGGGGGTCGGCTGGGCAGTGTGTCTGATTTTTAACTGTCCAGAGTGTTTGGGAGGGGCTGGCATAGAAACAGCACTCCCCGTGGCCCATCTCCCGTGGGACCCAGGCAGGGTGAGGGGGGCTGCCAGCCCCACAAGCCCAAGGGAGCCCTTTGGTGGGGCCTGGCTTGTGCCACAGAGCAAAGGTGGAGCTGAGGGAAGGCTGGGCCAGGTCCAAGATGGGGCCGAGGGGGCGATGGCCACTCAAAGGGCATGATCTCGCCCCCGGGACCGGCCGGACAAGAGGCTTGTAGGCCAGACCAGTCAAGAAAGTGGCAGCCATGGGGGCCGGGCTGAGGGAGCTGATGGGGCCCTGAGGGACAGGTTCACCTGAGGCTGTCCTGGGAAGGGGGGGGGGGCTGAAGAAGGGAAATGCCCTGGGTGGGGGTGGGGGTGGGGGGCTGGCAGTGGAATCTAGAACTGGAAGCAAAAGGGTCCAGGTGGCATCGCCTGCATGGGAGCCTCTTGTGCCACCTTCCGAAAGAGGCGGAAACGGGTTCAGGCTGCAAGGCCACCTTTGTGCCAGGGAGGAAAGGGAAGGGCAGGGCACCTCATGGGGCACCTGGCATTATCAAGGGTGGACTTTAGCAGTGCGCTCCCCCTCGGAGCCCCATCAGGGAGGAGAAGGATGGGCTGGCACATTCTGCTTGGGGGGGGGATGTAGTTCCCCATCTTGGTGGGCCAAGATCCGACCTGCCACTCATGCACCCTCTCGAGACGCTCCCACTTGACGATGTGTCATGACTTGGAGGTGGAAACACCCCCCCCCCATAATGGCCATGCCGCAGGGGTGCTGCTTGTGGCCCTAAGGAGGTTCCTGACTAAGAGCCGCAGGGAATCTACTGAGGAGAGCGGTCTCTGCCAGGAGGTCCCCCGAGATCCCTGCTATGGCTCCTTTCCCAACAGCCCCCCTCTGACTCCAGAGGGTCAGGAAGGGGTCAGGGCCCCAGGCACCTCTCCCACCACCTGCCGGCCTCCAGTCACCAGCCGAGAAGCAGCCCAGGAGGGCAAAAGTCTCTGCCCTGCAGCCCACTCGGTCAAGGGGTCTCTGCTGCTCCTTGTGCTCAGAAATGTGGGGGAGCTGGAAGCCCCCCCCCCAGGTCTCTCAGGATCCCTGAATTGGCTTTGCCAGTCCGGCTGAGCCGCAAAGGAGCCCGGCCCCTGTTCCTGGCAGGGGAGTCTCCTCCCTGGGAGTGGGGGGGGGGCCTTTGGCAAAAGCCTGGCTCTTGGGCAGTTGCTTATGGTGGCCCACCCCCCACCCCTCTATTCTAAACCCCCCATAAACATTATCCCTACCTTATGGAGATTTTTGCCTTGCCATCCCATTGTAGCATTTTAAGCTTTTTTAGCTCCTCACAGGGCATAGGATAAAATGGGAGGGGCCATATTAACGCCCCCCCCCCCAGGCTCAACCCCTTCATTCACTCCCCTCCTCCCTTTTTACTTTTTACCTAATCCCTCTGAAACCGTCCAAACCAGCAGCTGCTGCCTGGTTCCAGGTGAGCCGTTCTGCTGGTGTTCTGGCGCTCACCTTCTGTCCGGACTCTGATCGTCATTGGGGGGGGGGTCCCAACTCCCAGCATTGGCAGAGAGGGAAAGGAAGAACAAACCCCCCCCATTTTCTGCCCAGGTGAGAGTCCAAACCCCTCCATTTGCTTTCTTGTGGCAACAGGTCATTTCACTCTTGACACCTTTTCTCCGAGCAGATTTTCCTACCTGGGACTCCCAGAGCCCCCCCAGCCCCTCTGGGACCTGCCTATCCATGCAGGCGAGATGGTCTGGCCAAAAGGGGGGGGGCTTCCCAGGGCCTAGAGGGAGCGCCCAAGGGGCCTCCTGCCAACCCGGCCTTTGTCCTTCCCAGAAAGGGGTTCAAGACCCGGGGTAGGATTTCCGCACCTGTTTTGTTCTGCCTAATCCTAACCGGTTGAACCCGTCCCCTTCAGTGGCCCAGGTGGGATCTCGGAAGTCATTTGATCCTGACCATCCACCCACCCCTTTTTGCCAAGAGGGTATAAAAGCAGAGCAAGGGCACCCCTGGGCAGATGCCACTGGGCACCATGGTGGCTCTCGGACTGTGGTTCTTGGTGGCAGGCCTGGCAGGAACTGGTGCTGCCGTGGAAAGCTGGCCTGCCATTGGGGTGTCCAATGGGGGGCCGTGGGGGCCCTGGGCCTGGCAGGAGATGTGCCCCCAAGGGACCTATGCCACAGGATTCAGCCTCAAGGTAATCCCCCCTCTTCTGCCTCTTCCCTGGATTGGGGTCCAGGCCCAGGCCCTCAGAGACAGATGCTGGGTGTGTGCGTGTGCGAGAGAGCCCAGGGGAAGAAGCGTGGAGGGGCTGCAGGGGGTCCCCCCAGGGAATGCAGACTGACCAGGCAAGAGGAGGAAGAGCCGAATGCTCCTGAGCACCTACAGAGCCATTTCTGAATTGTCACGCACCCTCAGGTTAGCAGACCCCTCCCCGTTTTCCTGACTTGGTAAGCAGCTTGGGTCCGACCTGTTCTTTGACCTCATCTCACCTGGCCCCCGGCCTCCCCTCCCCCCTCGTGGCCTGAACGTCCCTCCATCTTTCTCTCCCAGGTGGAGCCTTATCAAGGGCAGGCAAAAGACGACACGGCCCTGAATGGCCTCCGGCTGCATTGCACGCGTGGCAGCCACGGTGGGAAGTCTGAGGCCAAAACAGTGGAGTCCCAGAGCAACGTGTGAGTCAATCCCCAGCTTGCCTCCCTGCCCCCCCCCCAGCAGCCCCCCTTTCCCACACCATCCACCACCCTTCTCCTTTGCTCTGCCCCAATGCCGGCAGAAAGGACCGTTGCCACTGCCCCCTGCCAGCCCTGGGTGCCTCGCTTTGGCCCTAGCGTTACATCAGTGTGTGTGCGGGCGGGTGTGGGGATGTCCCCCGGGTACCAGGCCCTCCTGGTCCCCGGGGGGTGAGTGGGTGGGCAAGTGGGCCTCCCCTCGGACGCTTCTCTTCCATGGAAAGCGATCCACCAAGGAGCGCCAGGTGGTGCGACAGAGGAGGTGGCACAAGGTGGCAAGAGGGGAGGGGGTCACCAGCATTTAACCCTTCTCACCTCCGCCTCCCCTCAGGTGGGGCCACTGGACCAACCCCCTCTGGTGCCCCCCGGGCGGCTACCTGACTGGCTTCTCTCTGCGGGTGGAGCGTGTCCGGCGTGGCCTCAGCGACTACATGGGCGCCACCAACATCCGCTTTGCCTGCTCAGACGGGAAGGTCCTGGAGGGGCCAGGGCTGCCCTGGGGGGAGTACGGAGCCTGGAGCCCCTCCTGCCTCAAGGGCCTGTGTGGGATCCAGACCAAGCAGGAGGCCATCCGGGGGGTCCTGGTGGATGACTCTGCCCTCAACGACATCCGCTTCCTCTGCTGCACCCAGTGAGCCCACAGAGGCCTCAGCCGGAGCCCCGGCAGGGGGTGAGTGCTCCGTGTGCTCCCCCTGCGGCCCCTTCTGATCCATTGGGAGAGGAGAGAGGCCAAGAGCTGCCCCCTCTTTGCTCCAGCCCCTCCTCTCCGGGGGGTCAAAGTGTCTCACGGGACAGGAGCCCACAGACACCCGAGGGAGGCCCTCCTCTCCCTGCCCCCCTTTCCAGCCATCCACGCAGCCTCCAGCAGTTCCACCATCCAGCAGCCCCCCACGGACCCCCACGCCTTCCCTTCACTGGGGAGGATGGGAGCAACCTCTTTTAGACCCCCCCTCCTTTCCCTGCCCCAGAGTGGTTCTGTCCAGGAGCGCCCAGCAGGTCCTTCCCGCCCTCCTTAGGCCAGATGCCCACAGCTCAGCTGCAGACCGCTTCCAGCCCCAGGACGCCCCTGGGGGTCCCTCAGCCCTGCACAGAAGAGGCTGGTCAGGGAGAGCGAAAGAGCCCCCCTGCTCAGCACCGGCCTTTTCTCCACAGGTCCCACCACCCAGCTTTCCCCAACCCCCAGTCTTCTGCCAAGACCCTTCGGAGCGGACGGAGGTTGCAACAGAGAGCGGCGTTTATTTCTTGGGCTGCCAATAAACCTGCAAGATTGCCCCCCTGTTAGCCGAGAGATTTGGGGAGAGGGGGCAAGTGGGTGGAGGAGTGGCTGTTGGTGCAAGTGCTCCGGTCGGTTGGTCTCACAGGCCTTCCCCCTGGCAGGAGTCAAAAGGGCAGTGCCAGTGAGTTAGAGGGTTGCAAAGGGTTGAGAGTCCCATGCTGGTCTGCCTCCCCCCCCCGGTGCTTGCAAGCCCCTCCGTACAAGGTCAGCAAGCAATATGGGGCCTGGGGCTTTGCTCCCAGGGAGGCTGCCCCACTTCCCTCCCTCCCCCATCTCCTGAGGCCATCTGCTCCCTGACCCCCCACCACCACCAACATCCCTTCCCGCCCCCTCCCTCCGGCCTGCCCATCCCAGGCGCCTCCTTTGCTGCCCACTTACGTCTCGGTCATCGGCCTTGCGGCAGTCGCCACACACGGTGCCCAGGAGGCCGTTGACCACTTGGATGCCGCACAGCACCATCTCCAGCAGGCTCAGCCCCAGCAGGATGGAGAAGAGCACGATGTGCCAGAGGACAATGGATGGGGGGTTCAGGCACACCTCCCACATCGTCTTGTTTTGAAGATAGTTGTCACTGATGGGGGGGGGGAGAGCTCAGATCTCGAAGGTGGGTACACCGAAGCCCCTCCCACATTGCTCCACTCCCGGGGCACAGACTGGCCCACGGCCCAGCCCTGGCAGAAACCTTGCCAGCCATGGGTGGGGTGGGGTGGGCTGGGAGGGGCTTCCTGTCCCCAGCCCTGCTCACCTGAGATCCTTGAAGGGGGATGCCCACTGAGATTCCGTTTCACACCAGGGCCCATCGGCCAGTGCTGTGGAGGAGACCACCAGGCAGTAGAAGGCACCCAGCCCCCCAAAGACGGAGCAGAAGACGGAGCGCAGCATCTGTCGTGGGGCAGGAAAAGGGGGTGAGGGAGGGCTCGCCCCTCTGGCTCTTCTCTCTGCCACGGGCCCTCCCTGGCAGCCCTGAGCACCCAGCCTGCCAGCTTTGCCAGGTAGAGCAGATGGGAGACCTGACCAGGGGAGCTAATTCTGCTTTACAGAGAAGCTGCAGGGCCAGATGGCTGCACACCTGAAAGGACAAACTTTCTTTACCACCTGAGACCCTCGGGGGGCGTGTGTGTGTCTGTCTGTCTGTCTCTTCTGTGCCTCTTCCTCCACTTCCTCTCTGGGCAGTCCCGAGGGAGCAGCTCTCTTGAACATGCTTTGCACAGCCTGCCACACCCATCCGTCTCGTGGGGCCACCTAGCTGTCGGTTGAGCTGGTTTGCCTGGCTGGTTTGAGTGGCTCAGCTGTGTGTTGTGTGAATCGAGGAGGGTTTTGAAGGCCACCCCACACAAAAGTGGGGGGGCTCTGGGCAGGATTCTCATAAACTCTGGCATCCCTGCCAGCCAGCACACCATTTTCCAGATGAGCCCAGGAGGCTCGGTTGAGCCAACAGGTGCACCAGGAATTCTCAACTCCTACCTGTGTTAGCTCACCTGGCTTCAGCATGAACTGCCCATGACCCTACTGGGGGCCTGTCTGCCTTGGCCCGAGCCTGGCCAAAGCCCACTTTGGGGTTCAGCATCACGGGAACCCACAGAGCTCCCAGGGAGCCTCTCCCGCCTCCACCTACCCGGCATCGGTTCCCGCAGCATCCGTAGCCGCAACATCCCTTCCCGCCGGCCCGCACTGAGGAGCAGCCGGTGCAGAGAACCTGTGGAGAAGGAAAGTGGCCAGCTTGGAGGTGCCCCTCTGCCCAGGACAGCCCGTTGAGGAAGGCAGAAGCCAGGCAGCCATGGCACGCAGCACTCCCCACTCCCCCGCGAGTGTCACCAGCTGGCACCGAGGGCAGAGCTCAGCACCTGGCTCAAAGTCCAGAAGGAGCAGAGCAGAGGGTTGGGGGGAACCGGCTGGCCCAGCAAAGCCCTTTTTGCTGAGGGAGGGGGCGGGGGGGAAGAGTCACGCCCTTTTGGGCTCTGCTTGCAAAAGATCGAGATGGGGCAGGGGTCTTCCTCGCCCCAAGACTCCCCTCCCCACCCTGGCAATCCAGGAAGTGTTCTGCCTCCAGACATGCGGCGGTCTTACCCCGCCCGAGACCATCAGGCTGGAGCTCTTCGCGCACCTCTGGACTCTTCTGGACTCTTCGCTTTCCAGCAAAAGTAAGCGAGCCATCCTTTGCCCCTCGTCCTGCACCCGGAGGCCCCAGGGTGAAGCTGCTCTTCGGCAAGGGCAGCCCCTAAGAGTCCAGCAAGTCCCCTGGAAGAAGCACCTGCCCCACCTGGGCCACTCACCATCAGCCCCCCGCCGATGACGCCCCCCATGAGCCAGGCCTGCGTGGTGATGTGATCCGGTGTCCACTGCCTCTCAGCATTGGGGAAGAACAGCAGGATGTTAGCCGCCATGCAGGCCAGGGCCGCGGCCACCAGGGTGAGGCCCACCAGGCGGGAACACTTCCCGGTACACATGGCGGAGTGCGCAGGGGCTGTGCGAGAGCTTGTTTGTTCAGATCTCTCGGCCAAAGGGCTCCTCTGCCAGTCCGCCACTCCACCCACTGGAGCCCAGCAGCTTCTTCCTCTTCCAGGCGCGATGGCCCCAAAACGCTGGGAGGGGCCTGAGGGCCACACGCAAGCCCTTCTCGATTCAGGGTTGGCCTCTCCCGGGCTCAGGGCAGAGGGCATAGTCCAGGATTCGTGCCAGCCTGAGGCCACAGGCACCAAGATGAGCTGTGGCTCTGCTTTCAAGAATTCGGAGCCCTGCTTGGGGGCAGGGGCGGGGTCTGCTTGGGTCTTCCTTTGGTCAGTGGGACCAGACATGCTCGGCTCTTCTGGGGAAGAGGGTCTCCAGTCACGTCATTGGGCCATCAACTCACCACAACCCCCTCCACACCCCCTCTGATGCCGCTGAGAGCCTCCCGGCTTCCCAAGACCTCCAGCCCTTCCTGAGGCTGACTCCACCGGCCTCCCACGGCTTGTGTGTGGGTTGCCGGGATCGGTTGATCCCCCTCTGCTGGGCAATTGCCAGGATCTCCCCCAAGGGCCGTGGCTGTGGGGGGTCCAAGGAGGGGGAGGGGAGACGAGTCCAAGCCTCTCTTCTGTGGCCACTGGGCATCTGTGCAGCCATTGGCCTGCTTTGGGGCCTCGCTTAGTGGAGGGCCTCATTTCACATGGGGGGGGGCATGTTCCCTTCTGTGGAGGGTGGGGGGGCGTCAGATGCCCTCTGCCTGTGGCCAACAGAGGAGAGGAATGGCTGTTCCTTCCCTGAGGAGACACTGGCCGTCAAGCATGAGCCCAGGCCAGCCAACTTAAGAGAGCCCAGAATCCCAGGGCTGGAAGAGACCTCAGAGGCCTTCTAGACCAACCCCCTGCTCAAGGTGTGAACCAGAACAAAGTCTCGGTGTGTCCATCAGTGCTTTATTTCCTGTCCACCCCATCACTTGCGCCGGCGCCCTGCCGCACGGATCTGCCTCTTGTCCTTGCGCCGGCTCCGGGCCGGCTCGGGCGGCTCTGGGTTCCCACTGGCCAGGAGGGGCTGCGGAGGGGGCACAGAGCTCTGCCGGTGGTTGTTGGCCGAGGCCTTGTAGATCAGGTGGAAAATGAAGGCGTTGCAGTACCTGCCCGGGGAAAAGGGGCATGTAAGAGGGGAACAGTGGCAACACGGGGCCAGGAAGGCACCACCCACAAAAGGCGGGCCCCTCTGCCCCAAGGGCCATGCCTGGCTTCCCCGTGTGCCAGGACGAGGGGAGGGGAATTACGCAGCTGCCAGTCAGTCTCACAGGAGGGGGTCGAGGCCTGCCTTGTACCCACCAGGGCATGGCGTTGTCAATGCCGGCTTGTCGGAAGGGTGAACGGAAGGGATTGATCTGGGCGGGGCTGGCAGTGCCCCCCGTGGCCATGGAGACCGCGGCCTCATCCACGGCACAGCTGTAGGCGCTGCATTCGGTGAAGTAGGCTGGCACTCGGAGGGACTGTGGGGCAGAGAAGCATCGTCATTGCCGGGGGGGGGAGGTCCAGGCCGTGCCAAGCTGGTCATTGGTGCCAAGGGAGGGTGCTGAGCAGCCACTGTTGGGGCCGAGGTCTCGGTCGGGGTGGCTGGGCACCGATTCCCTCTGGCAGCAGCTCACCTGCAATCGCGGCAAAGCACTCAGCCAGGTCTCCTTCAGGGCAAAGCCGGAGTTGAACCCTGGGCAGATCAGGGGCACAATGGGGGCTGCGTTAGATGCAGAGCACGGGAACCCTCCCCACCCTTGGCCGCCCCCTTCCTCCTTGTCCTCTCACCAATCACCAGGTCCGGTTTGGGAGCCTGCAGGAGGTGGTAGGGACGGGCACTGAAGCCCAGCTGCAGCTCCCGGCGGCCTCCTTTGGCCCTGGGGGCCAAGCCGGGCAGGACGGAGACACCCTGCTCTTCCTGAAAAGAGGTGGGGGGGGGAGGTGATCACCCATTGGGGAGAAAGGCCAAAGGCAGAGGGAGAGTAGGACGTCCATCGTCCCCGGCCAAATCAGCCGGAAGATCCCTCAAAATCCATGTGCCAGGATTGGCCCCATTCTCTGGTGGTGAAAAGGGGGGAAGAAAGAAAGACACCCGCCCCCCGTAGGTATAAACAGAAGGGAGGCAGACTCACATCTCTCTGCAAAAGGAACTGCTGGCCGTCCAACTCAGGGGGCAACGTGTCCCCCACAAAGAGCAGCTCCAGAGAAACGTGAGGGAGCAACACTGACAACTCCTGCGAGGGAAGGAGGGAGGGAGGGAAGGAGGAGGGGAGGGGGAGGGAGGGAGGGAAGGAGGGGAGGGAGGGAGGGAGGGAAAGAAGGGAGGGAGGGAGGAAGGAGGGGAGGGAGGGAGGGAGGGAAAGAAGGGAGGGAGGGAGGGAGGAAGGAGGGGAGGGGGAGGGAGGGAAAGAAGGGAGGGAGGTGGGAGAGGGAGGGAGGGAGGGAGGGAGGAGATTGCAAAGAGGCTAGCAACAGGCAATCATGTTTGGGCCTTCTTTTTAAGCCAGGTTGCCCCAGCTGCTGTCCTGCCCCTCCCCGCCTGCAAGCATCCTTTGGGAGGGGTGAGGAGGGTGTGTTGATGAGAGGCGGGGGAGTCCAATGGTGGGAGCCCTCCTCCTGACCTGGGGCTCCCCCCGTCCTGGACTACAGCTCCCATCTCTCCCAGGCTGCCAAGCCAGAGGTTCTCCAGCAGACCTGCTCCAGTGCAGTCAGGCACAGGGACGCCCCCTCCCCAGAGACCCTTCCCTACCCAGAACACCATCAGCACGCCAAACTCCTTGCCAGCCTCCACCAAGTGGATCTTGAGGGACTGTTTGTTCAAAATGTTTAGCTCTGGAACTGAAAGGAGCGGGGGGGGGGAGTTAGGGACCCCACTTTAGAAACCTCAAGACCCCTTCCCCTAACTTCAAGCATCCTGCGGCTCTTCTGCATGGACCTCCCCCCCACCCTCAGGGGGGGGGCACTGTCCTCAGCCCCTCCCCGCCCACCCCTAAGGCAGCAGAAGTAGCCGTCCCCTCCCTTCGGCCAGGCCACGGCAGGTGGTCCCAAATCTTGCACCCGTGGCCACCTGAGATTCCTGCAGGGGTGGCCAGGTTTTGGTCCCTGGCCCCATAGGCCCCGCTCCCCTTCTCTGCTGCTGAGGGACCCCCACTCACAGTGCTGGGGGGCCAGCTGAGTGATGATGTAGTAGGCAGTGAGGGGATAGGTCAGCAGCACGGCCAAGGGGGCCCCCAGAGGAAGCTCCCGCCACTGGTAGTACTCTTTCCAGGATGCTGGAGGAAAAGGGGGGGGTTGGGGGAGAGGAAGAGTGATCAGATGGGGAGGATCTGTGGAAGTACAGTAGAGGGGAAAGGGGCCAGGCTCCCCCCTCACCAAAGAATGTCCGAGGCGTTGGGGGCTCTGGGGGTGCTGGGGGGAGTGCTGTCCCTCCTTCTGGCCTGAGTGCCTCAAAGGGGTTACCTGCAGAGAGAGAAAGCCCCCACCCCCAATTGTGCAAGGTGAGGAGACCCCTGCTTCGCCACCTCCCCTCCCTGAGTGTCCTGAGGGAGTGTTCCTGGGGGAGGGCTCTGATAAAGACGAGGAGATACTTTTGCCACTCTTGGTGGGCAAGATGTGCCCCATATTCAGCAGGGGGAGGGAGGGGGCTGCACGGCCTCCTCCACCCAATTTATTCACTCCTTCATTATAGGCCCCTAATTTAGGGCTCTCCAAACTTGGCAACTTTTAAGACTTGTGGACTTCCATTCCCAGAATTCCTCAGCCAGTGCACTTTACTGAGGCAGTCTGGAGGTTGAAGTCCACAAGTCTTCAGGTCGCCAAGTTTGGAGAGCCGTGTGCTACTTTGGCCAGGTTCACCCTGACTCTGGGCGGCTTACAGGGTGAAACATAAGAGAGAGTGCAGAGATCAGCCACCATCCACTCTGGCCTAAAGACTGGAGGGGGACCGGGCTTGAAGGGCAGCTCCACCTGACCGAGCGGGCATGACGGGTGCCCATTCTGCCCAGCTGGATCAGATGGATAGCAGCCACATCTGCTGGTCTCTCAAGATAAACAGGCCATCGACTGTGAAGAGCTTCGGAGGTGACAACCAGCATCTTGAATTGTAGCCAAAAATGTACAAGGTGCAGTTTGTGAAGGAATGGCATTGGGTGGGCCTGACGCTGGACAGAGACTGCCGCAGTCGGGAGGAGGGATCAAGCAGGCTATTAGTCTGGAAAGGTTACATAGACGTGAAAGGATCCAGAATGCCACTGAGGCTTATTTTCTTAGTGGAAAACTGCATCCGGGAAGATTTCTATGAACCGGGCATAGGCACTAAGCAATAAAGTAGCTGATTTGGACTCTTTCATGCGTGGGCCTGGTTATTTGCACCTGGCACATTCCCCGCCACACCCACAGTTGCCCATGCCTGCTGCATCTTCCAATCCCTACTCACCACTCTGGAGGAAGGGCACAGGGGTCTTTGCAGGGCCCTTCTGCAGCCCCAGGCCATAGTCGGGGGCCCTCACCAGCATGCTCTCCGCTACCCAGTATCCGCGGGTCAGCCCTCGCGCAAGCAGGAAGCCCTCCTTGTTGAAGGCATCGCTGGTCACCTCTGAGGAGGGAAGGCAGGGTTGGACCGACAGCTTAGCCCTGACCTTCCCCTCTCTGGGATGCGAGCGTGGTGGGAGTCCTACCGGCAGCAAAGGTGAAGGGGAGGTTGGCGAGCTCTCTGGCATGGCTCATGTACCCAGCCATGCGCTGGCACCAAAACTGGTGCCCGATGTCCTCGGGGCTGCGGTTCCAGTCCAGCTTCCGGCACTTCTCTGAGCAATAGAAGACAGCCCGGCAATGCTGGCTGGGGGAGAGAAAGAGCTGGGCATGGGAGAGGCAGAGCAAGCTTTCCAGAATACCAAGAATTGGAAGGGACTTTGGAGGTGCTCTAGTCCAACCCTATCAGACAAATGGCTGTCTTCTTAAAAACCTCCAGTGCCCCCTGAGGTGACCATCAATGGCACCAGAACCATTTCCAAGCCTTGGAGCAGACCTGCAGACCTGCAGCTGCCCCCAAATCTGGGTGGTCTGGAAAGGGGAGTCCACCCCCCATCCCCAGCTCAGGCAAAAGGTTGTGACCAGAGGAGGGGTGAGTGTTCTGCACTCACCAGGCTGTGATTTGGCCCTCAAAACTGTGTCGCTTGCACACGTGACACGCCCGCACCCGTGTGGTAGGGAAGGAGAAGGTAGGCTTGGGGCCCCAGCCCCGCATCGGGCCCTTGCTCATTCGGATGCCCAGGCGAGCAAGCAGGGGCTCCAGGGACCTGCCAGGGCCAGAGCGGAAGAGAGTCAGGAGGGGTGGGGGGAGACAAGGAGCCTTGACACCCCAAGCACCCTCCGCCCACTCACTTGTGCAAAGCCGGGTCTCCCACGGTCAGCAGCTTTGGCCGGCGGGGCTCCCCAGCGCCCAGGGGGCAGAACATGCTGTAGCAGAGCAAGGCGAGGGCCCGGGGCTCCAGGGGCTCCTGCCCAGCTGTCCCCAAGAAGCCTTCCAGCAGGAAGTCAAAGCCCAGAATGGTGCCGTATTCATCAGTCACCAGCAGGAGGTGCTCAACGCGCCACAGGGGCTGCCCTGCAGAGCACGAAATGGGAGGGGAGGGAGGGGCAGATTGGGGCAGTTTGGTGCTCACTGCAGGACTCAGGATCTTGCCCCCCCTCCCCCCCCAGTCACCAAGACGAGATAGGCGGCAAATAAATCTAATAAATAAACACAGCTCCTCTGGAGAACCTGGCTTTTTCTTGGCCTAACCTGAAAGTAGATGTGTCCGAGGGAGGAGGGGCAGCCCATGGGTCGGGGCTGGGAGTGTCTGTGGGTCTCCAACTTTCTTGGGAGGGAGCGCAGGTGCACCACGGTTTCTGGAGCGCAGCCTGGCCAGAACTGGCCAAAGCCAGCGGGTGGGGGATGGAGGGGACTATCACTCTCCCACCAAGGCTTCAGCAGCAGCTGACAACAAGTCAAGCCAGCTTGATGGTGGTTATATGATGGCTAAGACTTTGGCGTGTGCTCAAGGAACAAAGAATAGATTAGAAGCACCATCAATATTGGGAGAGGGAGAGGCAGAGAAGGGAAGGGAAGGAGGGAGAGGGAGAGGGCTGGGCAGGGCAGTGTAGAATAAGCTTAGTAATAACTGGTGGGGTTTAAGTCTTTTTTTAAAAAAAACTAAACTCTTCCTGGGAAAACAGGAGATGAGGAAGAGGGGCTGGAGGAGCCAAGACCACCTGGGGAGCCCTTTTCCCAGCTTACAAGTCCCCAACTGCCTCCCCCCCCCGAGCTTGGCCTGGGGTGAGGCTAAGCGAAGATCAAAGGCCGTGGGTCTGCCCTGCTCAGCGGCTTCTGCTGCAGCTCCGAGTCCTTCGTGGGGGGGCCGGTGGCTTCGGCCACAAACCTGTCTCCGTGGTGCCGTCGGAGTCCTCCTCTTCTTCCTCCTCCTCCTCCTCCTCCCCCCCGGCCCCCACAAAGGTGATGAAGCGCTCCAGGTCCTGCAGGGCCAGCGCCTCCTCGCTGTAGAAGCGGCCACCCAGCTGCTGCCCGGGGTCGGCCACCGTGAAGGCCAGGTTGCGGTTGGGAAGCAGGTGCAGGATCCAGAGAGCTGGGTCGGGCGGCAGGCGGCGGATGGAGCTCTCCTGCCTCTTGCGCCGCTCGCTGCCCCGGCGGCAGATGGCGTCCAGCAGGAAGCGCTGGTACCAGCCGAAGAGAAGCTCGGCAAAGTCCAGGATCTCTGCCCGGTAGCCGGTCACAAACTCCATGCCTGCGGAGGGAGGCCGTCCTGTAAGCGGCAAAGTGGCCTCCCCAAAGGGCCCGGGAGGGGGGGATCAGCCAGGGCTGGGGCAGGAACACTGCTTTCCTGGAGGGGCCCAAGCCCCCCTTTCCCGGGGTGTGAGTTATGGAGGTCCTTGATGGCCACTGTGAGGGGGACACGGCTTCAGTCCATTCCCCAACAGCGGCCCAGGCCGGATCCCCCCACTCCTGCCCCTGCCTAAGGGACAGGCCACCCCCCCACCCTCTTGGCCCAGCCTGCCTGCCATCTACCTGAAGCGAGTACCGCCACCTCTTCAAAGGTAAATAGCCAGGGGTTTCCCGGGTTGCGCTGCGACATCAGGGGTTCCGGAACCCACCTGCCTCCTCCTGCCCAGCAGCCCCCTGGGCCCTCCCTGGCAGAGGCATCTCTTGCTGCCCCCATCAGGGCTGCTGGTCCAGGAGGCTGCTCTGGGGTCTCAAGGGCCCCCCAAAAGCAAAGGGCAGGGCACACACTGGATTTCCAGTCAGGAAACTCTGATGAGCAAACTTCACTCTATTGAAAGGCCACATTAACAAAATTGTGCACACCTGAAAGTACAAATCCCTTTTACAGCCTGAACAGTTGGGGGGTTTCCCTCTGAGCTTCTTCCTCCACCCATTAGCCTCCCCCCTGCATGGCTGCCCCTCTTCTTCCTGATGCTGTTTCCCAGGCAGCCTCTCTTCTCTACCCCTGTTCCCACATAGGACCCCAGGGCCTCACCTGCCAAGTGGGAAGGGCCCCTGGAGGCCATCCATTCCCCCTCCCAGGATCTCCCTGCCCCCACCCCCACCCCACTCACACGCATCCAGCCAGGCCACTTTCTGACTGCAGAGGCACCCCTGGCACCTGCCACGAGCTTCCTCGGTGGGCTTCATTCATGTCCCTGGGATTTGAGGGCTCAGCTTGGGGTTCCCTCCAGATCAGGGAGGGGGAGGGCATCACCCAGTCCCCTTCCACATTGCTCTGCCTGCTTCCATTGCCTCAGCAACTTGAGCAAGATTAAGGGCATCCATTTTTGAGGGTGACCCCCTGGGGCAACGAACCCGTCTAAAGGCAGGCTCTCCACCTTACGCCCATTTTATCATGGCACATAACTGGGTACACTTGTGCCAGAGCCCTACGTGGGTCCTGGGCTGGGTCTGAGGTCCCTCCGGCTGGCCCAGCAGAGACCCCCAGCCCCTTCCTGCGGTTGCTGCTGCCGCCGCTGGACCCTGGGCAACTGTGAATGAGCTGCCCCCCTCCCCTCCCCTCCCCTCCCCCACAGGCAGGGCTGAGCTGCAGTGGGCCGCCTTCTTTCCTCACAGCTGGACTGGGGGAGGGGTACTTGTCGGCTGTTGGGTCCCACTGTGACCATTTCTGGTGTTGTGAGGAAAACACCAAACTCGAGGCCCTCCCACATACCCCAAGGCTCACTATGGCCGCCATGGAAGAAGCAAGAGGCCTCTGAGCCTGCGGAGAAGCTCGCCAAATGCTCAGCTGCAGCTGGAGGGGTGAGGGTCATGGGGGGCATCCCTATTTCTTACCCTGACTTGAGCCTACAGTCCTTGCCCAGCCACTTCCTCTGCTCCACTGGCGAGGGTCCTCCCCCCCCCGTTCCACTATCTTTGGGAGCTTCCCCCCCAACCCCACATGAGGAGAGAGCCAGGCGTATCCAAGAATATTTATTGAACCGCCAAGCCAAGCTGAGGGAATGCCCCACATTGCTTGGCATCCTTTGGGTCTCCCCACACCGGTCGCCCTTCCTCCCTTTGGCTGCTCCTCAGCGCAGGCCCGAGAGCAGCACTGCCAGGGCGGCAGAGCAGAGCACGGGTGGGGGGCCCACGGGGGCACCGCTGCTGTCCACGTTAGCCCAGAGGTCGTTGTGCTTCTCGTGCTGCAGGGAGGGGCTGACGGGGATCTGGGGCACGCGGAAGGGGCGTCCATCGTGCGCCGATGTCTGCTCCAGCCAGGAGTGGTAGTTGGAGACCTGCGTGTAGACGCCTGGGCTGCGGGCGGCCGCGCAGCTGCGACCCCAACTCACAATGCCCACTTGGTACCAGCGCCGGGGGCTGCCGTGGCCGCTGTGGCTGGGTGGGAGACACATCAGGGGCCCCCCGCTGTCCCCCTGCAGAGGTGAGAGAAGGAGGGAATTGAGGAGGGGCTGGGACATGGGGGGGGAGGAGGGAGGGCAGGGAGTCCAGTGGGGCAGGATTGAGCAGGAATGCCACCCCCTCCACACACCCATGTACTGAGGAGGGGTCCCTTCGACTCTTCTACTGAGCCCAGCAGCCCTTGCGAGGTAGGTAGACAAGGCTGTTGAGGGAGGAAGCAAGCACAAGCCTCTGGGGCCGAGGGGAGCCTGGGCTGGTGCATGGGACTGCCCCATGCATCCTCTAGTCCAGGCACTGGTCAACCATCCTGGGAATCAGCTGGTTTCCTTGGCAAGGAGTCTGACCCGGGGGATGGGCAGGTTGGTTGCTGGGCCTTTGGATTGCAAGCCTGCCCAGCTCTCCCCCCACCAGACCTCAGGCTCCTCTGAGCTGCTGCTCCTCTGAGGCAGGGTCTGGGTCCAGCCTTGGCCAGGCACATGCATGGGGTGTGTGGGGCAGCCAAGGGGGTTCCTACCTGGCAGGCGTCCCGGCCGCCCTCCTCGAACCCGGCGCACACCATGTTCCTGGTGATGGAGTGCAGCCACCGCAGGCACAGCGTCCAGTCTACCAAGCCCACCTGAATGTCCAGCAACTCAGGGGAGCCGTACTCTGAGCCTAGAGGAGGTCAAGCCGGGGGAGGGGGGAGACAGTAGCAAGTGGCTTAGCTCTCAGCCCCAGAGATTCTCCCCTGGGCAGTAGGCAGTGACCAGATCTGATTCGGGGGGAGGACGGGAGCCAGGCAAACGAGGTTCCGATCCCTTCTGGGATCACCAGGTCTTAAAGATCAGAGGCACGGGGAGTCACGTTTAATGGGGAGGGTGGGACAATGACGACACGTGCATTTGTGCTGAGCAGAGCAGATTAGGTTTAGAGGAACAAATTTCCCTTTTAGAAAAGGGGAAGAAAAGACCCCAGGCAAAACAGGGGACTTCCTGCTCAATTGTAATGTTTACAGCTGAACCCAAAATGCACGAGGAGACGTAACCGGTCTCGGCTCTTTGCCCACCACCAGGCTGATAGTAGCCCCTTCACCCAGGTTATGTCTGGAGGAGAACTGGCAAGCAGGAGGGACAGGACATCAGTGGCCCACCAGCTACCAGCGGAGCTGGCAGCAGACTCAGATGATGAGGAGATTGGGGAGGAACTTGGGCCATTTCTGGAGCCTGGGGAAGGCTCTGACGGATGCTCTGTGTCGGATGCAGAGATAGAGCCAGGGCCGTCCGACATTTCCCAGCCGCCAGAGAGGCAGCTGCCTTTGGAGGCTGAGATGAGTGAGGAGGGGGAGGAAGACCAGCTGGGGCCTGTACCAGATGCACGTATGCGCAGAGCAGTTAGGAGAGGTGAACAATGGAAGACAAGGAGTCAACTCGGGAAGAAAGGCACACGTGGATGCTGAATGGCCCCTCCCTGGCTGGGGAATAAACAGAAGGAGAGTGATTGTTGTAGGAGACAACCGTTCGTATTTCTGGTGATTTGGCTCATTGTGTTTTGTGCCACAAAGACTGCTGGCCAGAACTTAATTTGCAGCCTTTTGGCTGGGAGCTCAATTATCACAAGGAACTGATAAGGTCGGTTACTGCCGTTATCTCCTTGCAGGACTCTTGCCTGGACTTTTCGGTGGGTGGATGCCATTAATTCACAAAAGGTAAATCAAGAGGAGGGTTTCGTGACCCGAGTCTGCTTCTTGCTTCTGCTAAGGCTGGGCCAGAACACTTTGCAGCGATTCTCCCAGCAACGGAGGACAAGGCCTTGGACATGCAGCTCAGGGTTTCTTAGTGGCTTCTGTAAACCGATGGAGATTGAGCAGAAAGAGAGAGAGATAGGCTGGCACAGGGCAGCGGGTGAAGACTGGCTTTCTCGTATGCTGGAGGGTAGGACCAGAATCAAAGGGCCGAAAAGGACTGGGTGGAAATACAAGTCACACACTGGGAAGAACAGTTTTGCAGTAGAAATGGAACCTTCCCCCTCACTGGGGGTCCTCAGACACACCCAGCAGTGTGGGGTGCTCTGGTGAGCAGAGGGTTGGGCTAGATGACCCTGGATGTTCCCTCTATGGCTCCATGAGAGGGTCTTCCTCTCTGATGCCCACATCCAGCTCCCCTGTGGGGGAGAGGGGGTGAAGCACCCGGCTCACCAGCTTTCGTGAGGCCCCAGCCGGCGACAAAGCAGCTCTCCCACATGTTGTTGTCTGGGACGATGGTGCGGTCTGGCAGGCAGAGGGCAGTGTGGAACCAGCTGTGGGGGATGGGCTTGTGCAGCAGCAGCAGTGCCAGATCGTTGTCGTAAGTCTTGGGGTTGTAGAGTGGGTGGAGGTGGATCTTCCGCACCCAGCGGGTGACGTTGTTCCTGCCCAGGTAGTTGCTTCCTGCCGCCACCCTGATGCCTTCCCTGTATGGGGGAGGGGGACAGGACAGGTGAATGGTCGGTGGGGGGGTCTGTGTAAGCAGGAGATGGAATGTGCCAGCCAGAGCCCGACCCTTCCTGGCATCAAACAGCCACAGAAGCTCTTCTCCTGCTAGGGGCAGCTCTTCTGCTGTGGGCACGGAAGAGTGGCAAGGAGCATCTGCAGGCAAGGGGGTCATTCTGGTCACTGAGGGGTCTTTGCTGCCTCCATGTAGGGGGGCTTCCAGGCAACAAGGGAGACTGCTGACAAGGGCTGCAGAAGGAAGCAGGGCTGCCCCCGTCATGTCCTACTGCCCCCCCCAGCTGTCCCCCTGACCAGTTACCTTCTGTCTGTGAAGCAGTGAGCTGCGGACAGCACCCACCAGGGGTGCACGATGCTCCCCCCGCAGAAGTGGTAGGAGCTAGTCTGAATGCTGACCACCCAAGGCCATTTCCCAGCACGAGCCTTCGTGCCCCCCACAATGCGAGCATTGCCCAAAAGGGAGGAATGGGGCGCATCAAAATCTGGTCGGTAGCCGCAGCCTAAGAGAGACAAGAAGCCTCCGTGTTAGGTGGCCCCTGCTGCCCCCCGTCCGCTGGACTCATTGAGTTGGTCGGGATGCCCTGCCAGTCCGTCTCAAAGAGACCCCACTCTTCTGGGGGAATCGGAGCCCCATGCGGCTCTTCTGGATCCTTGAAGGTGGGTTTGACCTGGCAGCCCAGCCTGGGGGCTCAGGGCTTCCCTGGGGTGTCCAGTGGGACAGCTAGGCATCCCGACCCTGCTGGGCCGGGCCTGCCCCAATAAGCCTCTCCTTTGGGTGCGCTGCTCTGAAGGCCCGGGGGCCATGTGCCGCCAGGGGCAGCCTCAGGTGGGCCAGCCTTTGGCCTTAGCTGCCCCTGACATCACAAGTCTGCTGTGACCTCAGGAGAGCCGGACGGCCGCCCTCCACCGCTTCTGCCAGTAGCCCCCCCTCCAGTAGCCCCCTCCCCAAATGCCCCCAACACCTTGTGCACGAGCACCACCCGCCTGCAGCAGGAGCAGGCACACCAGCAGCACCAGGGAGTCCATGCGCCACTCCAGAGCCGGTGGGCGTGCCCTTTGGGTGTGGGCGGGGCTCCGGCCACACCCCGTAGCAGCATCACAGAGCTCCAGGTGTTGACCTCACCGGTGCAGAACCGCCGCCCTCCTCGGGTGGGGTGGGGGCTCTAAGCCCAGAAGGAGCCTGCAGGGGCGGGCTCCCTTTAG